>NW_008342399.1:719401-787834 GCF_000622305.1 Nannospalax galili | reverse complement strand
CACTGTTGGGGCTGGAGAGATGGCTCAATAGTTAAGAGCACTAGCCAGCTGCTCTTGCAGAGGACCTGGGTTCAGTTCCCAACTCCCACATGACAGCTAACAGTCATCTGTAACTCCAGTTCCAGGGTATCTGATACCCTCTTCTGACCTCCATGGGCATTTCAGGACACAGGTGTTTTTATATGCATGCAGGGCAATACACTCATACACATAAAATAAAAATAATAAATAAAATATTTAAAATGTTAACTCAATCCTCACAGCAGTTCTATGTGATAAATATGTTGTTGCCCTTATTTTAAAGATCAGGAAATGGGGCTGGAGAGATGGCTCCACAGTTAAGAACACTGGTTGTTCTTGCAGAAGATCTGGGTTCGAATCCCAGCACCCACATGGGCTCTAACAACTGTCCGTAACTCCAGTCCCAGGGGATCCTGCAGCCTCTTCTGACTTCCATGGGCATTGCACAACATGGGTGCACTTACTTACATGCAGGCAATACACGCATACACACTAAAAAAAAAGTTTTAAAGATCAGGAAATGGAGACACAGAGACGCTAAGTAACTTTCTTGAAGTCATATAATGACTAGATAGTAGGGTGGAGATTTGAAGTCAGGCAGTCTGGCCCCTGAGCTCATCCATGCTTTTATCTAGCACAGTGTACTGTCTTTCACCAATTTGAAATTTACAGCCACTTGGATGGGAGTAGAGCCTTACTTTTTATATAATAAAAATAAATATTTCAAATAATTGAAATATGTGATTGTTAAATATTAGAAATTATTGCTATCTTTCTGTTAAGAAAAATATTTTACATCACAGCATTCATTTAAGACAAACAACTGGTGTTCTCACTGTGAATTATTTTCATGTGCCCTTTATCCAAAGGACCTGAAGACATTTCTGGGGTGGGCATGGGGATTAATGACTTTTATGCTTAATAAAGTAGTTACATATAGAAATCATAAAATTATATTTCTTGGAAATCTTGAAAACCAGTCTTTTAAAAAAAATTATTTTCATTTTATGTGTATGAGTGTTATGCCTGCATGTAGGTAAGTGCACATGTGTTGTGCAATGCCCACAGAGGACAGAAGAGGCTATCAGATCCCCTGAAACTGAAGTTACAGACAGTTGTTAGCTGCCATGTGGTTGCTGGGATTTGAACCCAAGTCTTCTGCAAGGACAGTGTTCTTAACTGCCAAACCATCTACCCAGCCCCCAAAACCAGTCTTTTAAAAAAACAAATATTGGGGCTGGAAAGATGGCTCAGCGTTCAGCAACACTGGATGCTCTTGCAGAGGGCCTGAGTTCAATTCCCAGCACCCACATGTCAGCTAACAACTGCAGGTAACCCCAGTTCCAGGGGATCTGACACCTTCTTCTGACCTCCTCAAGTATTGCATGACACAGGTGCAGTTAACATATATGCAGGCAATATACTCATATACATAAATAATAAATAAAATATTTAAAAAATCAACAAAACAAATGTTATATTTTCTTTGGACTGAAACATTAGATAGGTGGGCCACTTGGATATGTGTGACTGGGATGTTTGAAAGCACTCTTGAAGACCTATTTTCTTTCACAATCTTCTGCTGATTAGAAGCCACCCTCAGTACCCTGAAGTCCTTGTCACTCACTTCCTGGTTTGCCAATCTAGATTCTAGAGATACCTGTTATATTGATGTGTCTTTGCATGAGTGGAGGTGGTGGCTATTTGAAAGATACTCAGATTTTGTTGATGGTTGCAGTGAGTGATCTAACTACAGCTACAATTCAGAATCTGGGGGTGACAGAATCAGACGTGAGACAGATTGTCCCTCTTTACTGCGGTAGTATATTCTTGTACAGTCCTGCCTTCCTCCTCTAACAGAACCTTGTCATAATAGAGTCATCTCTGGAGTGACAGAGTGATGACATAGTCTAGGCCAGTGGGATAATCCCCTGGGAACAGCTTGTCTTGGAGATGGCCAGCCTTACACTAAACTGAACTGCCCTATAGTTACACAGTGTTAGGTATTGTCACCATGACAAAATATATGGCAGAAGTAACAAGGGAGGGGAGGTTTATTTTGACTCACAGTTTCATGGCAGGGAAGGCATGGTGGCTGGCAAGGCACAGTTAGTGGGGACAGGAACTTGAAGCTGGGACGTCACATTTGGCACCAACCAGGAAGATAAGCAGAACCAGGTCTGGTGATATCCTTCAAGGACTGTCAGTGTCCACCAGGTAGGCCCTATGTACCAGAGAGTCTACAAACTCTCAGAATGGCACCTCTAGCTGGGGACCAAGTATTCAAACACATGAGCTTGAGGGCAACATTTTACATTCAAACTCTTAACAAGCAGATATTTCCTTTTTAAGTTGCTGTATGTGCAGATGTATGCATGTATATGCATGTGCTTGTTGGGGCCAGAGGACAACCATGGGTGTTATTCCTCAAGTGCTACTTACCTTGTTTTTTTCTTGAAATAAGGTCTCTCATTGGCTTGGGATTTACTAAGTAGACTTGGCTAGCTCCCAAGTGAGTCCCAGGGATCCACTTGTGTTCACTTCCCCAGCACTGGGATTACAAGCAATATCACCATGCCTAGATTTTTATTTATTTATTTAGTTAGTTTTTATGTGAATTCTGTGAATTGAACTCAGATCTTCATGCTTGCATGTCAAGAACCTCAGTGGCTGAGCTATCTCCCCTGCCCATCAAGTTCTTTTGATATGTCCACTGACTGAAAGAGCCTTAGTTGGGTACCTGTCCTAGTTTGCTTTCAATTTCAGTGACAAAAAACTCTGACCAGTACCAACTTGTAGAGGAAATAGTTCATTTGGCTTACTCTCCGAGGTCACAGTTCATCACTGAGGGAGCCCAAGGTAGGAACTCAGGGCAGGAACCTGGAGGCAGGAGCTGAAGCACAGGCCATGGAGGAACACTGCTTACTGGCTTGCTCTCCTGGCCCATGCTCAGCCTGCTTTCTTATACAACACAGGACTACCTATCCAGGGGTGACACCACCCACAGTGAGCTGGGCCCTCCCGCGTCACTCAACAATCAAGAAAATGCCCCACAGACACCGCCACAGGCCAGTCCAATGGAGGCAATTTCCCCAGTTAAAGCTCCCTCTACCCAGGTGTGTCAAGTTGACAACTGAAACTCTCAAGTACAGTACTTCACATCCTTAGCACTTCTTGGGTCTTTCAGAATTTCCAATTATAACACAGAGAGGGCAGGCCTCTCAACCCCCAGCTTGGATAGACAACTGTGTTTAGAATTTTAATTGAACTGCTTGATTTTTATTGCTTCTAGCATGTCAATTCCTTCCTACTTTTGACAGGGAGTATTGGCTTTCTGCATATGGTGGGGATGAAGTGTTTCCTTAATAATTTCATTTAAATAAAAAGTGAGTGGATCTGAAGAAAAGTACTAAAAAAGTATAGCAACATAGATGTTACATCACTATGGAGAAAATGTGAATTTGGGAGAGGAATAACAAAAGTTTGGGAAGTTTGGGTCTAATGTGGCCATTACTGTAGAGATTTACAGGCTCTTCTTTGAAACACCTGGATCAGATGTGTTTTGGAATTCAAAATTTTCAAGTCCTTTGGTATAGTGCTTGCACTGTGTGTTATGACTCTCATAGGAGACACTGAAAGTGTGATCATCCTTTGCTGTGGCAAAATGTCTGAACATTGGCTCAAGTAGAGGAAATCATGACTGTACATGAGCTCAGGTCAGATTTGGCCCCAAATGCATGTGTGAACCAAATGTATAAAGAAAATTTTTAGTTTTTTCAGAGATTTGAAGATTTGAGAATGACTTCTATTTGTAACTCAATTATATCGTTTTCTAAACCCTAATCCAATCAGTCATGCAGAAAATAAAAGACACTCAGATGTCTTGTAGTTTATGTTTTGACTCGGACACAAATTCTGTGTAGATCCTGACATGCCACATGGGGAATATATACTTATAATGGAGAATGTATATTTATGATGGGAAAAGTGCTTCTATCTGTATGTATGAAAACAGTTGTAATTTCTGATCCTGCTCATCCTTGGAGCAAGTGGTCAGAATTCTGAAGACAGAGTGTTCTTTTGTCATTAAGAACAAGGCTGTTGGAGCTAAAGAGATATCATTGATTAAGAGCACTTGCTCTTGCAGGGGATTAGAATTTGGTTCTCAGCACCCATGTCTGCAGCTCATAACCATCTGTAACTGAAGCTCCACGGAATCCAATGTTCACTTCTGGCCTCCATGGGTACCTGTATGCACATGGGTATTCACACATGCATAATCACACAAATAAAAATAAAATAAGGGGCTGGAGAGATAGCTCAGTGGTTAAGAGTACTGGCTACTCTTATAGAGGGCCTGGAGTTTAGTTCCTAGGACCCACATGTCAGCTAGCAACTGTAACTCCAACTCCAGGGGATCAATCTGACATTCTTTTCTGGCCTCTGTGGGCATTGCACAGTACTGGGGCATGTATATACATTCAAGCAAAACACTCATACACATAAAAGAAAAATTAATTAATTGAAAAACAAAATAATTTTTTAAAAAGATCAAGGGTTTTGGTGACAGAGAAGTGCATTCATGAGCACCTCACAATTCAGGGTAGCATTTCTCTTGATTCTGTATTTTTAATAAAAACTATATTTTATTTATTTGTATGTGTATGAGTGTCTTGCCTACATGTATGTAAGTGCACCCATGTTGTGCAGTGCCCAGGGAGGTCAGAAGGGGGCATTGGATTCCCTGGAAGTGGAGTTCTAGATGGTTGTTAGCCACCATGTGGGTGCTGGGAACCAAACTAGGTCCTCTGCAAGAGCAGTCAGTGCTCTCAACTGCTGAACCATTTCTCCAGCCCCTTGATTCTGTGTTTTTAAAATGAAATCCATTCATTGTTTGTGGTTGTCTCAAATATCTTGTTCGTTTTTAGTATAGTGAAGTCAATGAAGTCTTAATTGAGCAGCAATCAGAGAGGAGGATGAATGACCCACAAGTGTGATGGCAGAAATGCCAGGTGTTTTACACTGTGAAAATATGACACCTTAGAGCAGTTCAGCTGTTTTAATCATACACCAAAAGGCCGTGCTGGATCACTTATGATTGCTCTCAAAACATTCTCTCAAATGACAAATGAGCAGGTATTTTCTTACTTTACAGCACATTAAAAGTGTTTTGTCATGATTTTGATTTATAACATTTGGAACCTCTTTTGTGTAATTAGAATGAAGGTGGGTAGTCATCTATCATAAAGCTTATCCTTGTGAAGGATCTGTGGGCTCTGTATGTATCACATTGCTGGCTATTTAAATAAATTAATAAAATAATTCATGATGGAGGTAAGAAAAGGCTTTTCTTTATTTTGTATGTTTTCTTAAGAAGCTTAATAAAACTTCATCTCAGTATGCTATGGGGAAGAAGTAGATTTAGATTTGGAATCTGAAGCCAGAGTCATTTGATTTGTATGATTCATATATTTTTGTAACTTTTATGTCATTCAGAGCTTTCTATGGGAGAATAGGATTTTAAATTCTAACATATTATCAGCTCAGTAGTTATAAATCATTTTTTTTTCTTGATCCACAACTAGATTTTATGATGGTATAGGCAAGACAGAAAGTGGGGCACACCATTTCTAATGGCCTTGGGGCAGTACTCTCCCCATTTTGTTTATCTTTGTTGTTATTTTTTTGTTTGAGATGAGGCAGTAGAACTTACTGTGTAGACTAGGCTGGCCTTGAACTCATAGAGATCTGCCTGCTTCTGCTTCCCAAGTGCGGGATTAAAAGCATGTGCCACCACGCCCAGCTCAATACTATCCTTTTGTACCCATTCAAGAAAACTTACTGGGTAACATTGACTGTGGATAAAATATTGAATCTACTTCATTAAAGTCACGACATTGATAATCTATTGTTAGTACGACACTATGATTAGTATTAATAACCTTATACGTCACACTAATCATGATTAAAGATCATAATAATTAAAGCAAACATAAAATAGTAACAATATTGATCCAGTAGTTAGTGTCACCTGCTGTACATGACCAGACCCATTTCTTCATCATAAGCATATGTGAGTATTGAGGAATGATGATAATCTGTCTTTACTGATAGGGAGACTCAACGGAAGTGTCTGGAGAGTCAATCAATAAGCCAGTCACAGGAGGCAAGGCCCCTGGCTTGAATAGATTTTATTGCCTTCAAGTCTGTTCTCTGCAAATGCAGGAACATCTCATTCATCTCTCCAGGACTCCACTCTGAGCCACCTTATCTTTTTGGAACAAAACTGAGAGCATGGAAGCAAGCAAAACCATTTCTGTAATTCTAAGAGTAGGAAAGAGCCACCTTTGAGGGTTTGCAAGTTCCGTAGATGGTACCGAGCCGCTGGCCAGGCTTCATGCTGTCGTTAGGCTGTTAGCAAGGACTCAGTGCATCTGAACCTGTCACATACTTGAGAACCACAGACTAATACCAATGTACCCATATTTTTAGTAAAAGAAACGAAGTTAACTTTAGCTTGTGAGGAAATTAAAGATCTCTAATGATGGGAAAGCAGAGCTTGAAGTGGGCTAATACTCATCTGCCTAGAACTATCCAAGTTCTAGAAAACTGAGAAGGTTTGGGCATAGACAAGAAGATACTTGCACTGTAGATCTTAATGTATGAAGACAGCAAAATAGTGTATTCAAATGCACTTTTTAAATTTTTTGTTTGACTAAGAAGGTAAAGTTTGACTGTGAGATGAATTCTACTTTGTCCTGTGTTCATTTCTTCTAGATCATTCATTTGATGGTGTCAGAAAATCCAAGATTGCCCCTACTTTTCCTGCTACAGGACAGCTCTCTGATATGCTGAATGGAGGTGACGAAGTCTATGCTAACTGTATGGTGATAGATCAGGTAAGGTTTGCTCAGGTGATGGGGACATCTGCACCTCTTTCCAAAACCCAAGTGATAGAAATAGCTTCATTGGGATTTTTGAGAATTATAGTCTGAGAGCCCTGAAGGGTGCTGCTGTGGTAACTCCCATCATGAACATTAACTCAGATTCTTCCTGGGGAACACAGCACACCCTACCCTACCAAGCATCACCGGAAGAGAGGGCTCCTGATGAGGAGTGAGATAGCTCTTCAGTAGGATCAAAAGGAGAAATTGTAATGGATGACCAATATCATCCGTATAGCTTCCCAACATGTGTGTATATGTCGGTGTCCTAATTAGGCAATATTTATATTCAAATCCATCAATGTGCAAGTGTCTACCTGGTCTCAGTCAATTGATGTTGTCACACAAATGACTTCTTTAATTTTCCTAACATGCCAGTTAACATGTATTGAGGTTATAGAAACCAGGACTGCATAATGTCACAGGGAAGCTGGAACATTTTAGAATATCTCCATTCCTTCCCCAACAGAGCTTTGTGAGTTCAAGCTCATAAAGGGAAAGGGCTTAGGTGGGATAGCTGTACTTAGATTTTTTTTCCCTCTCCAACTTAGTGATCTTCAATTTTTTGAATTTACAAAAGTTAAAATATCTTATAGATAATGAGGTTTTTGAATGTCCTAGTTTATGGGAATTTTAAGGGATTTTCTTGGATAATTTTGGCAACACGAAATTTCTGTTTTTATCCACTATTTTAAAAACTAATCCTGGGGCTGAACAGATGGCTCAGCAGTTAAGTACACTGGTTGCTCCTGCAGAGGACCCAGGTTCAGTTCCCAGCACCTACGTGGTAGCTAACAACTGTCTGTAACTCCAGTTTCAGGGGATTCCAACACCTTCTTTAGACCTCTGTGGACATTGCATGACACAGGTGCATTTATATACATGCAGGCAATATGCTCATGCACATATAATAAAAATAATAAAATAATAAATAAAATACTAAAAAACTAATCTCAAACCGGGCATGGTGACACACACCTTTAATCTTAGCACTCAGGAGACAGAGGCAGGGAGATCTCTGTGAGATCGAGGCCAGCCTGGTGACTTCCAGGCCAGCTGAGGATACAGAGAGACCCTGTCTCTAAAAGCAACAACAAAAAACCCCAAAAGACTAATCCCCATATGAAATATGCCCTACACAAATGCACACATGTGCACATATACACAGGCACACATGCATACTCATTGGATATTAAGATGTTTTACCATTTTTATTATTAATATGCATATAGTTTATTACCTGTAGATGTTTTATGTAACATCAACTATTTTGGTCTAGATCTCAGCTTCAGTCCTTTAGTTGAATAGATCTCCTCTTTTGTTTTGGTATTATAATGCATTGTGACATTAAATACATACTATAAATGGCAGAGGTTGGAGTGGAATTAATGAGAGAAACCAATGTATCAGAGGCAATATCAGTTATAAATAGCTGGTATGGCCATCTTGGTGTAAGCCATCTGAATGTCATCTGTAGTAGAAATCTAGGTTGGAGCTTGGAGGCATGTGAGAATTCTGTGAACAACATTTCAGGGTTCAGGGTAATTGGATTTTGTGTATGCCAACCCGCTTTGAGGTATATGTGGATAGGTACATGTAAGATTTATTATCATATTTGTGATGATACATATTTTCTAGAGTTTTGAGGTAAAGTTGACAAAAATAACATACACATAAGGTGTGCAATGTGATATACATATAATGTGATATTCATGATGTGAAATGATGACCACTATTAAGCCAAGTGAACATATGTGTCCCCCCACATAATTATCTTTTTGTTATTGTAAGAATGCTTAAGAGCTGCTCTCTTAGCAAATTTCAGATTCACAATGCATTACTAATAACTGTACTTACCATGCTATATATCCGTTTCAGGAATTTATATGTCATATATCTGAAAGTCTGTACTGTTTGATCCACATGCCTCCATCTCCTTCACTTTCTCTTTAAATTTTTTTATTGAATTTTTGTAATTTGCATACAATATAATTCGATGGTAGTTAGATCCCCTCCCCTATCCACACCTCTCCTTATTGCCCCTTACCCAATGTAGGGCACTTTAATGTAGTCAGTAATATGTGTGTATAGATATAGATATATAGATATATATTATGGCCTATATAGTCTAATTAGTGTCTCCAAATATCCTTCAGTATGGGTCTATCCACTGGAGCCTGGTTAACCTATCATGAGTCCCATCCTTGAACTACACTGTCGCTGTCCCCCCAGCATCCATCAGTTGCCAGGATTTCTCAAGGTGGGGTTGGAGCTTCTTCCCCACTTCTCCACATCTATGCTGGGATTTTGTCTGGCTTGAACTTGCATGGGACTTGTGCATGTTGTTACCATTACTGTGAGTTCATGTGAGTAACTTCCCAGCTGTCTGGAAAACTGTTTCCTTGTGGTCATCCATTACCTCTGGCTCCTACACTCTTTCAGCCCTCTCTTCCACAATGGTCCCCTGAGCCTTGGGGTGGCAGAAGTTAGATAGGTGTCCTATTCAGAGATAAGCAGTCTGTAGCCTCTTCTTGTTCTCTGCACATTCTCCCTCACTTTCTAACTCTTCGTAACTTCCTTTGTCCTCACTGGTTTTGACTTCTTTGGATTCCATATATACCTGAACTCATGTGATATTTATATTTCTGTGTTTGGTTTATTTCAATTAGTCTATCTTCTCACTTCAGTTTCATCCTAAATGCAGAATTTCCTCTTTTTTAAATACTTTATTTATTTTTTATTTTATGTATATGCATGTATTGCCTGCATGGAGGTAAGTGCACCCATGTCGTGCAATGCCCGCAGAGGTCAGAAGAGGCTGTCCAATCCCCTGGGACTGGAGTTACAGACAGTTGTTAGCTGCCATGTGGGATGGCTCAGTGGTTAAGAACACTGATTGTTCTTGCAGAATTTCCTCTTTTTAAAGACTGGATAATCTCTTTCTGTCTCTTTGTTTCTGTTTGACTCACATATGCCATATTTTGTCTATTTGTTCATTGATGGACATTTTGGAGATTCTTGTCTTGGATATTGTAAATAATGATGCCAAACTGTTGAGGAGAGTGATTTGATTTCCTTCTGATATGTACCCAGCAGTGGGGATGCTGGTTTGTAGGGTCCTTATATTTTGAGTTTTTGAGGAAGCTGTGTGCTGTTTTCAATAACGGTTATACCAAATTATTTTCCCACCAGTGGTTGTACCAAATTAATTTCCCACCAATAGTGTGGTAGGGTTCCCTCCTCTACTTCCTCACTAACTCTTTTCTGTTGACTTTTTGGTAACAGCTATATTGACAGATGTGAAGTGATAGTTCACTGTGGTTTTGATTTGCATTCATTTGATGACTAGCGAACAGGTATCTTTTCATGAGCATGGTGGCTGTTAGAGTCTTCTTTGGAAAAATGTCTATTTAGGTCCTTTGACCATTAAAAATTATTTTATTTTTGTTGTTGTTGTTGTTGGTGGTGGTGGTGACAAGTGCGTGTGTGTGTGTTTGTGTGTGTGTGTGTGTGTGTGTGTGTGTGTGTGTGTGTGTGTGTGCAGATGTGCACAGACTATGGTGCAAGTGTGGAAACGAGGAAAACTTTGGGGGAGTCAGTTTTCTCCTTTCACAATGGACTTCAGGGATAGAACTCAGGCCATCAGGTTTGCCTGACAAATGCTTTTACCAACTGAGCCACCACCTTGCTGGCCCTTTGCCTTTTTTTGTTGTTGTTTTGGTCTTTTTGAGACAGGGTCTCTCTGTAGCCCCAGCTTGCCTGGAACTCACTATGTAGACCAGGCTAGCCTTGAACTCACAGAGATCCACCTGCCTCAGCCTTCGAGTGCTGGGATTAAAAGCATGCACCACCATGCCTGGCCTCTTTTTAAATCACATTATTTGGTTGTTTTGTTTTGCTATTGAGTTGTACAGGTTCTGTGTAGACTTTGGATGTTGACTCCTTATCAGATATATGGTTTGAAACTATTTTCTACTGTTCTGTAAGCACCCCCTCTTTATTTTTTTGCTGGCCTCTTTTGCTGCAAGAGACTTTAGGTTATGTAGTCTTGCTTATTTACATTGCTTTTACTGCCTGTGCTTTTGGTAGCATATCAAAAGACTATCTTTGACAAGATCAAAGTCATGGAGCTTTTTGCCTGTGCTTTCTTGTAGGACTTTTATGTTTTCAGATTCTATGGTTAATACATTTTGGATTGATTTCTCTGTGTGTGTGTGTGTGTGTGTGTGTGTGTGTGTGTGTGTATGGTATTAGAAGGGAATCCGATGGCTCTGTGTTGTATGTGGATGTCTAATTTGCCCAGTATTGTTTATCAAGAAGGCAATCCTTTATCTGTCATACTTTCAGTGCCTTTGTTGAAGATTAGTTGATTATGTATTTGTGGGCTTATTTTGAGACCTTTTTTTCTATTCCATTTATCTATGTGTCAGTTGTTATGCTAAGCCTGTATTGTTTTGATTATTGTAACTTTGTAATATGTTCGGAAACTAGGGAGCAGGAAGCCTTCAGCTTTGTTCCTGTTCAACATTGCCTTAGCTACGCTGGCTCTGTTGTGGTTCTATACAGAGTTTAGAATTGTTTTCTGTATCTGTGAAGAATGCCATTGGAATTTTGACAGGTGTTTCGTTGAACCCGTAGGTCACATTTTAGGCATTTTGATAATGTCAGTTCTTTCAAGCCATGAGAACATGGCTATTGTCTCATCTATTTGTGTCTTTTAAAAATTCTCTCATCAGTGTTTTATAGATTTCAGTTGCTGATATTTGTCATGTTCTGATTTTAATGAATTTTTTCTTTTGCTACATTTCCCCCCGTAGTTTAAATGGAAGACTTCTTGCATCTTTATTTATCTGGTTCTGAGCATCACTGAGAGTTATAGTAATAGTACTTCCATTTACCCCAACTAACTAAAATTATGACCGCCTCAATTTTATGTGAGAGAAACTGTCTTTACAGTATTCCCAAATGCACTAAAATTAAAAAAAAATTCCTAAACCAAAGATGAAGTTAGGATATAATTTCCATTGGAAATATTTTGGATGAGCTAAATATTGCTTTAGTAATATAAAACAAATAAGAAAAAGAGAATGGAGGCAACTTAATTCAATAAACGGAAGCAGCAAAAGACTGCTGAGTTTATGCAATTAAAACCGAGAAATAAACTAGTGCACCTAACTCACAAAGTTCATTACATCTTAGAGCTTTTTTATGTTCTGTACACTTGAATAGCAAGGACAAATTTCTGAATAGTAAATTTCCACAATATCTGGAAAGAATTTGATCTAAACTCCTTTGTTTCCTTCAACCTGACTCAGAAACATGAACATCCTTAGTTCATATGCTGTGCTGTTTCCCATCCGTTTTCAAGGTTAGCAATCTTGAAAAACATGGTAAAGAAATCCATATGTTGAAAACTACTTTGAAATTTTCTTTATCATATAAACTATGTCACAAAAACATCTCTTTGGCTGTAATTCAGGCCTATATAGCTTTAATACAAAGAGTCTCTGTGTTCCTTTTAGCCCAGCTCCTCCAGTGTTAATACTTTATATTTTACTTTACTGTTTTATTGAGTTTTGGTGCATGTGTGCATGCAAATGGCCAAACTAGAAATGTAAAATTTTAACATTGAGAATAAATAGAAAATATGATGTCTTTTTATTCCTTAATTTTTCTTTTTTTTGCCAATTTTTATAATTTAATTTTTATTTTTGCATTTAATACTATAATAAGCATTCTGTACATAACATGTATTTTTAAAATATTTTATTTATTATTATTATTATTATTATTATTATTATTATTTTAACAGAGCATAGGGTAGGGGTTTATTTACAGAAGAGTGGGCATACTGCACTTATGGCTATACCATAAAATTCATTCTCAAATACAGATCCTGTGACCTCCCGACAGCCACACAAAATGGTGAGAGAGATGCCTCTTGGTGTTCTCGGCTTATATATCCTTTGCCCCTCCCCCCACATGTAGCTAAAGTTGACTGATTTGGTGGGTGGGTAACTGATTCCCCCTCGACTCCTTGATTATTACTTAATTTTTCATGATGTATTTTCCTAAAAACATAAACACATTTATTAAAACTCTACATAAACACAACATATTTATTAAAATCAGGAAGTTCTCACTGACAAAATACTGCTAGCTATCATCAGATTCTAGTCAGGATTAGCCAGTTGTCTCAATAATGATCTATGTGGTAAAAGAAAATTTCTGATGATTTTTATCATTGATCTGCCAAGTTTCTTTTCTTTTATAAATTCTTAATATTCTTTAGGAACTATTTTGAGTTTCCACAAATTTTCTGTTACTCTTATGTGTGTGTGTGTGTGTGTGTGTGTGTGTGTGTGTGTATGTATTTGTGTATGGTGGATATGTACATGTTCGTGTGTGTGTACATGTGTGTGGAGGCCAGTGCTCAATTCTGGGTGTTTTCTTCAGACACTTTCTACTGCATTTAAAAAAAATCTTTTTGAGACAGGGTCTTCCTGGAGGCCCAGCCTGCCTGGAACTCACTATGTAGACCAGGTTGGCCTCGATATCACAGAGATCTGCTTGCTTCTGCCTTCTGAGTGCTGGGGTTAAAGGCATGCACCACCTCACCTGAGTCTACTGTATGTTATGAGTCATGGTCTCTTTGAAGTTGTTGATTCGGTGGTGGGCACTTTACCAACTGAGCTATGACCCCAGCCCTTTCTGTTGCTCTTAGATTCTTATTTACTACTTTAAGCATTTGCTGATGGGTTTTCTTGGTAAATTATTAGGATAATGCTTGATGATTTTAGGACCCTAACATTTCCATTCGTTCTGCTTTTCCTTTCTCTTTTCGGTGCTGGGAATCAAACCCAGGGCTTTGCACATACTAAGCGTGCACTCGACCACTGAACTACTCCTTCAGCCTCCATCCCTATCTCCAAATGGTGTTAATTTCTTCCTTTTTGCTGTTTTCTAGAGATGATGCTTTTGGACAACCACTACCTAAATCACAAGTACTTTTAAGCCTGTTTCTAAGAGCAAGCGTTTTCATCAACAGGGTTGTTTTCATGAGTGCAGATTGGGCAGCTTTCTGTTGATAAACATTAGAGAAGTTTCAGGCCCATCTCTGGCTCCCTCTTCTTTCTTCTCTTGATTATTTCCAGACTGTTCCTACTCTCTCCAAAGTCTTATGGTGTGAGCTGAGGTGGTGTTTGCTGGATTTAATGCTTGTTTTCTTTAAAAGTAATTTGAAATTTGGGGCATTTCTAGTCTTTTAACTATCCAATGTATTTTATGTAGCTTGATTTGCTATTCCTTTGGTGATGCTTTTGGAGAGACCCAGATTTATGTACCCACCATTAACTTGATTACCAAGGTTTTGATGAAATGCATTTTGAATAAAACCCCATAGTTTTTGGTGTTTTCTCAAGTATTTTAAGTATCACTCACTCATTTTGAGTTTGGGGTTCATAAAGTGTGAAAAGCAGAATCAGTTTCTGGTTTTATAATAAAGAATAAGTTTATGAAGTAGTCTTCCTTTTTGAACACAGACAGACCTTGAAGGAATCCTGTACTTACATGAAGCACGAATGAGAAAAACAAAAACAAAAACAAATTAGGTGGAGATTTTTAACTCTGAAAGTTTCATTCATTCTTAACCAAACCACTCTTTCCTGGTTTTGTTGAGTAAAATTTTTTCTTCTAATTTCCAGGTTGGTGATTTGGATATCAACTATATTAACATAGAGGGACTCTCTGCCCACACCAGCCCTGACTCCATGGGGTCCACCCTAGGGTCTCAGGCTTGCAAACATGTCCTTCCTCCTGGCCCCAGTCCCCACATGCACCCACTTGGTGGGGACCGAGAAGGGATAGCAAACACCGTGGCCCTGCAGCCCTTCATGTCACCAGCCAGTTCTTGCACTTCCAATTTGAGTCTTTCTTTCGGTCTTCATGAATTCGAAAAGGAACAGAATCATCTAAAGAAAAGAAGGTAAGATACTGTATTCTAGAGGAAAGTGGGAGAAAGTAAGAGCAGCTTCTTAGCTAGACCTTGAAGAGTTTCATTTCTGAATTGTCTGTCATGTTTATCTTTACATCAAAATGTTGCTTCCTTTTTATTATCTACATTTGTTGATTTGAAAGTGAGACACTTAAGAAAGCCAATTAAAATGCGATAGGAGAAAGTTACAATGAGATGCTACCTTGTGCTTAATACATTGATAGAAACTGAAAAGTCTATTAATAAATACCATGTCTTGGTGATATGCATACCATGGCAACTCTTATATGCAATTGAGAGCATTATTAACAACTTTGGGAAATAATTTGACATTATTTTGTAAAGTTGAAGAGACATTTCACAACTGTGTATCAGCGGACGCATGCATAAGCATTTATAGCAGCAGGAAATAACTTGAATGAATAGTAGACACAGTTACACATAATTTAAATTGTGCAAATGAAATATTGTAAAGAAAATGAATTAAATACAAATCTATATCTATCTAATATGCATCTCAGAAGCATAAAGTTGAGCCAAAAATGTAACCCACAAATAGATTTCATTCTTACAGAATGTAAAACGAGGCAACTTACTGTTATGGGGCATATGTGCACAGCCACACGAACACTTCTGAGAAGTGTGGCAAGTATAGGTTTACCATAACATTCAAGTCAATCTGAAATCCTAGTAAGACAGTTGCAGGGACCTTACAGTAGCAGTGGCTTATACACAGTTGACTCAGGCAGATGTCATGGTTATTTTCATGTATTTCAACTCATAGCTAAATTTCCTCAATATGGAAAAGCCCATATGGCTATGTTTAGATCACAAAGAACATGCATGTTCTCTCTCTTGATAATGGATTACTTTCCCAAAGGGAAAATTCTCCCCCCCCTTATCTATCTATCTATCTATCTATCTATCTATCTATCTATCTATCTATCTATCTATCATCTATCTTTGCAATTAATTTGTTCATTTTCACATTTCTTCTTTCTTAGTTATAGTTAACATATATTGCAAAATAAATATCATTTTTGATCCTATCAAATTGGGAATATTTTCTTTAGCATATCCGTGGTAGCAGAAAAGCCAAAACACTGTAGATTTTCCATCAGTCAGAATGTCCAATGATTTTATTAGTTTCAGCTCTACCTGTGGGCACATTTCAACGACTCCGTTTTCCTGCATGAAAGTTTAGCAAAGACAAAGTCATTTGCCAGTGACAGATGGAGCTGAGAGGAGGTTTTGATGAAATGTGTCAGTCATGTCTAGTGACTCTGCCTTCAGTGGTGTGCTATCAGAGGAACTGCTGTCACACAAGTATTTCCCACGTGACAAGACATTCATCCTCTATATTTTATTTATTTGGAAGTCTTTTCCTTCTATGACTATATTTACCATTAAAATTAACTTTCTAAAAACAGCATTTTAGTGAAATCTGTACAATATGTAGCATTATATCATTTAAAGTCCATTGTTCTTTTGAGAAGCCACAAAGGAAAAATAAGCCATAAAACAGGCATTTTAATGTATTAACAAAAACCTAGGTGATAGGAAAGAAGTATTTGCTTCATTTTAAAACTTACGTATTTCAAACTCTTTTTTGTTTCATCATAATCTACAGTTAAAAAAGAGACTATTTCAAGTCAACTCTTCAGTACGCTCCCCCTCCCCCAAATTTAAACTTTTTTAAAAAAATGTGTATGTGTGTATTGCCTACATGTATGTAAGTGCACCCATATCGTGTCGTGCAATGCCCAGGGAGGACAGAAGAGGCTGTCACATCCCCTGGAATTGGACTTACGGACAGTTGTTACCTGTCATGTGGGTGCTGGGATTTAAACCTGGGTCTTTTGCAAGAACAGCCAATGTTCTTAGCTGGTGAGCCATTTCTCCAGCCCCTAAGCCAAGTTTTTGCAATGGCATGTGGAATTTATTCTGGTGTCTTCCTTTTTATGTTACTATAAAGGAAAATTCTGGTCCTAACCTAATGAACTGACTCCATATCCCATTGGTGGGATCTGATTGTAATATGAGAATTTGGAGAAAACATCGTCTATGCCACTGGTAACTTAGGGCTTGTAGTAGCCTCCTTCAAGAACTCGCTGGGGATCCTTACCTTGGCACTGAGCAGAAGAGGGAATTGGAGGTACCCTTCAACTTGACTGTCTCTCAGCTTGTGATCTCTATACTCATAAAACTGACCGGAAGCAATTGGCAATCTGTAATAATCTTCCACTTAGTAAAGAGTAGTAACAGTTTCATAGTTTAGTGAATAGCAGTAGCAGTTTAATTAGGATTAATGGAAGAAGAAATGGAAATCCTTTTTAGTTGAAAATAGTGTGATACTGGAGCATTTAGGGTGATGTTCATATGATGGAGAAACTTGGACCATAGCTGGAAAGGCTTGTACCTGAAGTGGGACATTATTACAGGTTGCCAATCACTTATGGTCAGTTTTATGAGTACAGAGATCACAAGTTGAGAGACAGTCAAGTTGAAGGGCACCTCCAATTCCCTCTTCTGCTCAGTGCCAAGGTAAGGATCCTCAGTGGGTTCTTGAAGGAGGGACCTTCACTGAGGCTAACCATGGCCTGGAGCTACTACAAGCCTCCCAGTTCCCCCTTGTGCCCACAGAATGGCTCAGGGTTAGAAACTGATTTAAGGTTTGCTTTAGAAGCACGGAGTAAAAACTCTATCTAAGAATCGCGTGATTTGTGAACTTGATTGTCCTTTATTAAATGGATTTATTCAAAATTTCATCTTCTGGTTGTTTATAGTTCAAAGTCAAGATGGTTTTCCTGTGTGGTGCTGAATTAAAACCTCTCCTCCAGCACTGAAGCAGCCACGGGAAAAATACACTTAAAAGTGCATCCGTGTTAACACACTTGTGAACACTGTGGGCCATTACATTGGAGTGTTTCATAATGTAGACGTTATGATGAACTGAACCTGGAAAGTAGAAGGTCAAATTCTTTCCTTTTAACTTGATGGTTATGAAAGTCAGATAGAGAGAAAGGGTTGTAGTCAAGCATAATCATTTCTGATAAGTCTCCAAAGATGTGACATCCTTAAGATCTCCTTCACATGCAAGTTATTTCTGACCCATGTCTTGTCCCAACACTGAGGTGAGCTCTTCATTCCACTCTTCTCACCTCTGCCCTCCTGGCATTCCCGCTGAAGCTAAGGGAATGCTGACTGCATGTTCCCCATTTCACCCCCAACAGACGCTGCAAACAGCCCAGTGGCTTAGCATCATCTGCGTGTTCAGTATTTGAATGATTACTATATATGGCTTGTAAGAATGACATTTACAAAACAAAAATAGTGAGATCAGAACTAACACAAATACACTTTTGTAAAGTAAATGAAGTGGCTTTTACTAGGTAGAAATGTTCATTGAGGAAACAAAGTTATGTTTAAAAGACCGATGAGATGGCCCAACAAGTAAAGGCACTTGCCACCAAGCATGATAACCTGAGTTTGACCCCCAGAGCACAAGTTGTCTGTCATCTGACCTCTATATGTGTGCC
The DNA here is from genome assembly GCF_000622305.1 of Nannospalax galili. Lineage (NCBI taxonomy): Eukaryota > Metazoa > Chordata > Mammalia > Rodentia > Spalacidae > Nannospalax > Nannospalax galili. The sequence continues at coordinate 769,337 of NW_008342399.1, read as the reverse complement.
ATGGGACATACATGTACAATAAAAAGAAAAACAAAAATGTTGCTTCAGAAGATCTGGAGAGATAAACACAAAAGATTAGAAACCAGTATTGGTGAGAAATTACATGACTGCTCATTGCATCTCACACCGAGAAAATCTGAACTCAGAAAGACAGAAACCAATGTTGGTCAGTGTGCTCACTGTGTGACTTCCCCATGCTTTAGTTCCAGCCTGGACGCCCTGGTTGCTGACAGTGAAGGGAAGGGCAGTACTGAGCAGCCACATGTTTGCTACACTCCCGCCTCTCAGAGTTCCTTGGGAACTGGGATTCCCAGCGGGGATGAACTGGACTCTTTAGAGACCAGTACTGAGCCAGATTTTAATATCTCCAGGACCGAATCACTTTCTCTATCAAGTAATCTGCATTCAAAGGTATCCTTTCTGATATTAATTCAGCTTATTGTAAATGCACAGAATGTTTTCTCAATGTAGTCATCTTTACTGTGAGACAAATTCTATTTTATTCACATCTATGAAGTTTTGTGTACATGTGTCAAGGAGACTTGTGTGATATATACTCGAGCCTGCTTTTCAGTTTCTGCCACTCCATTTTAATTTTCACAGCTCTTCCAGTGGTTGGTATGTTACTAGTTTACAAGGAGTATATGTGGAAAACATTAACATTTCATGTAATGATTCCTACAAACCTTCTTCAAGTGATCAAACTCAGTGTGCATACATAGCTTTCTGCCTGGTCCAAGTGAGGAAGCAGATGCTGTCAGTAAAGCAAAGGTGATGTTTATTGGGCATTCCTGGCTTCCTGAACTAATCTGTAACATCAGTAATTTTGTCAGCTTTTCTAGGGGTTACAGAGTTTTTCTTCTTGGAAATTCCATATGACAGTTTCATTTTGGTGTGTGTGTGTGTGTGTGTGTGTCTGTGTGTGTCTGTGTTTTAAATAAATAAGGGTCTAGAGAGATGTCTCAAAGGTTAAGAGCATTTGCTGCTCTTCTAGAGGATCTGGGTTTGGTTCCCAGCACCACAATCACCTTTAACTCCAGTTCTAAGAGATGCAACACCCTCTTCTGGCTTCTGCAGGCACTGTAGGCGCATGGTATATATACATACATGCAGGCAAACATTCATGCACATACAATATAAATAAATAACTTTAAAAATACTCATTCAGTTTTGCAAAGAAAGAGCTTCTGTTTTGAACATATTTTTTCTTCATATTTGATTTCCATCATCTTTTACTTTTCTTAAATTGTATTCCCTACTATAAAACATTGTCTAAGATGCCGAAAGTTCTACCAAGAACATATGGTTATTAAGATAGTATCTTATTTTTGCAACATGCCTTATAATCTACAAAATGGTTTTATGTATGACCCTATTTTGTTACAACCCACCTAGGACACCAGTGATGCTTTTATTTTATTCTTTGAGTAACCGGGGCTCTGAAAATGATTAGATTTTTATCTTGGGAGCCCCAGGTTGGTGACACAGTTATTACTTAAATCAAGGTCTTCTGATCACAGAACCTCAATCCTTTTTCCTCAGAGACCTATTGAGCAATTATATCTTTTGAGCCTGAATGACATATGATAATTCTGGGTAATAAGAAATAGAGGTGGGGATGAATATGATCAAAGGAAAAAATGGGTATCATTCTGAATGTTGATACTAACTAATTTTGATTTTGAATGGAATTGTGAAAAACTTATTTCTTGGAATGAAAAGTAAGTCTGAAACAGTTTCGTGTTCAGTTTTAAGAAGACTGTCCTGCATAGCTCGGTTTGCCTTGCCTCTGCAATTATCCAGTCTAACTTTGCCTAAGGGTTTTGGACAGTTTTCAAAGTTCCATTGTCATGAATAATGATTACCATACATTACTTAAGTGAAGAGAATGGCATTTGGCAGCCCTTTGTGGCCTTTTTGGGGTACAGTACAGCTCAACATCCAGTTAGTCAGCCTCCAGGCCCAGTGGTCGCTCCCAGATAAGACAGCTGGGGCCAAAGCCCTTTGAAGCTGGGTCAGGCTTCTGTGTTCAGCTTTGCCCCGGGGCTCTTTAACCAATGAACTCTGAGGAACCATGTGTTTTCACTTAGGACGAGCAAGACCAGTGATCGAGAAGGACAGTTTGTGATGACTTAATTTTAGTAAAGAATTTTGCATTACTTTCTTTTAGCCCTAACCTTAAGTGATACCTTAAAAAAAAATACATGGGTAGGATTAATCCTAAGACCTGTATGGAATAGGAGTTGAATACCATAAATGGCTTTAACGAGTTCTATTGCGTATTCATCTAAAATTTCTGGAACATGTAAGAAAACCATGTTTTAATTATCTTGCCATCTTGCATTTTTATGTATGTTGCAAATATAATAGTTGGAATAACATGTAATTGGGAAAGCAGGAGCAAAATGGCAGGTCATTAAAAATGAATAATATTAACATTACATTGTATAAGTCAGCCATAATCGAGCATCGCTCTGGGAAGTACAGGTAGAAAGTCTATTGAACAGTGAGCACAGATGAAAAGGAGTTGTATATATTGGCCCAATGTATTTTGTCCTAGAGGCTGTAACTGACACTATAAATTAAACGGTCATTGGTAAGCTTAAAACCTCTTAGAATTTTAAGAAGATATTTCTCTACCTTCTAATAATCTTTAAGGATAGAGATCTCAGCATAGAATTTTGTATGAATGCTGCAGTATAAACTGACCAAAAAAGAAAAAAAGAATTCAGGTAAAAACAAGTCAAATTCATTGTTGAACATTCAGAGAAAGTCATTTGACATAATTTTCCATTTTTAAATAGGTTGTTGGAATGGCATAGTGGTATCCTTATTCATGTATAAGAGCTATTCCCTCAAGTTTGAATTTACTAAAGCATTAAAAAGAAAATGGTTAAAAAGCAGCGAGAGGCCAAAAAAGGCTAAGCTAACCAGGCTCCAGTGAATGAGTTCACACTGAGGACATCTGGGGACACAAACTTGACTTGATAGGCCTTAATGTATATGACAAGATGCATGAAATCTGGTGGGGGGTTATGGGGTGTGGTGCAGATAGGGGAGGGGGTTAAATAGGATTATGATATATTATATGAAATGCACAAAAATTCAATAAAAAATAAATACTGAAAAAAAGATTATATAAGAAATGTTGCCAGGCCTAGTGGTGCAGGTCTGTTATCCAAGCTAGTTGGAACAGAGACAGGAGGATCACAAGTTCAAGGCCAGCCTGGGCAACTCACCAAGACTTTGTCTTAAAATAAATTATAGGGGCTGGACAGATGGCTCAGTGGTTAAGAGCATTGATTGCTCTTGCAGAGGACCTGGGTTCAATTCCCAGCACCCACATGGTGGCTAACAACCATCTGTTGTTCCAGTTCCAGGGGACTTGACGCCCTCCTTGGGCATTGCATGACACAGATGCACCTACCTACATGCAGGCAATACACTCATACACATAAAATAAAAACAATAAATTTTTAAAAATGATAAAGAATGGGTTAGGGATGTAGCTGAGCGATGGAGTGCCTGCCCAGCATGCATGAGGTTCTGGGTTCAATCCCCAGGGTAAATAAATAAATAAATAAATAAATAAATGTTCAGGTTGAGTGTTTTTTCAAAGGTAGTGATTTGGTAAAATTGCTGTCTTTCTCAGGAGCCTTTGTGTTCTGGAATCTGTAATTTGGTAACATTATGATCTTTTTTAGGAATCTGTGCTTTCTGGAATCCGCTCACGTTCTTATTCCTGCTCCTCACCCAAAATCTCTTTGGGAAAATCTCGGCTAGTGCGAGATTTTATGGTGTGCAATTCAAGTGAAGGTAGGTGCTGTTTACCATCTGGCTTGGAACACATTCCATTCCAGAGTCAGTCTATGTACACAAAACACAGGAACTGCAGGAAAGTTTCAATCCTCTTTCCAAATTGATTTTTCTAAACTTAGTAAAATCTTTTCCTCATTGGACATCAGTCAAACCATAGATTTAATTTTGATAAAATTATACATATGTGCACACTTCTTGGATGCTTTATTGTTAAAATGTTTTCCTCAAGGATAGTGCGAACAAGAATTGATTCCAGGTATATTTCTGTGAGGGCCTTAGAGGATTTTATTTATGTAAATTATAAAAGTTACTTTTGTGCTATGTATAAAGTGCTGAGAGACAGCTCCTCAGAGACAGAAAAGCTTTGCAAAATGGAGTTGTTTTTCTTTTTTATTCAGCAAGGGTTTTGGAGAGCTGAAGTAACGCTTTCACAATATGAGTAGCTACATCTCAGTATCTTGGGAGACTGGCAAAGCAAGGAACAAGAAATAGAACTTTTTTACAACAAACTTTTATTGAAATATAGCATGTCTACAAAAGGAAGCAACTTGGAAGAGTACAGTTTAATTTTCCAAAATGAATTCAGATCTATAAGTAGAAAACCTATAGGCAAATCAGAGCTCTGAGGAGACACTCTCAGCCACTGCTCGAATTTCAAGCTTTACTTTGAAATGCAATTATTTCATATTATGTAATAATTGGACTTAAAGGCACATTTGGAAGTGTTTGTGTCAGTGTCAAATGCATGTCATTTTAATGAAAAATTCTCATTATATTAGATAATGCCTTTCTTGTCTGATCTCCTTGTTCAAGGTTCAGAAAGTGAGATATAGGCCCAACATGCAACATTTAAAATACGATTTACTTCATGTTTTCCTTTCTTTTTTCTCCTTCTTAGTTTCTTACAGTTTTATTGCTATTTTGCATTTTTATGCCATGTGAAACAATGCAAAGAGTACAATCTTTGTGCTTGGGACTGCTATTCTAAAACAATGCTATATGGGACCAATTCAATAAAGATTTGTTGAATGACTAAGATAGAGAGATAACTTGGCAAGTGCTACTTTGTGGTTTTCCCCATTATTCCTGGGATGCAGTTTTAGGAGAAAGACTGGTCATTAATGTTTTTATTTTGGAATGAGCAGAATTGGGGAAAAAATGTTCTCAAGAAAATAAAGACAGATATAAGCACTGTAAGAGGATAAGGAAGAGAATGTGGATTAAATTTCCTCTAGATTATTGTTATTTTTTTTCATTTCATGGTTCTTTCTTGGGTCTCCTCAGCCATTAGTTATGGCCCCTTTAACAGTAATTTGATACCTTTTCATCAGTAGTCCTAGCTGGACTTAGCTCCACACTGTTGCTATTTGGGAAGAATATTTGAATCGTCCACTGAGGATGCCATATCCATCCCATATCCTTGGTTTCTCTGACCTTCGAAGTCAGAAAGTCCTGAAGCTTGAAGTTAGTGACCTGGTAACTGAAATTGTTGAGGAAAAGTTTCATTAAGTTATTAAATAAAGCCTTAAATCTTTGCATTTGAATCAGAAGAAATTAAAAGCTGATATCAGTTCCTTTGTTGCCTTTTTAATCTATAAATAAAACATTGTCTCTAAACAGTGTGTTAAAGACAGGGCCATTTGAATGAAGTTTGATACCATCTAGAAGGTAAGAATTAGAACCAGATAATTTAGGTTGATACAGTACAAAACACATGTGAAGATTCTAGTGGACAGAATCTGTACAGTTGCCAACAACTGCATTGATGCCATTCATGGGTCAGGCAAACCTATAAGTCTACAAAGAGTAAATTGCCTGCTAATGAAGAAAGAAGAATCAGGAAGTGTTTACGTACTCAAAACACAGGTGCAAAAGCTTGCCTAGTTCAAAGACATATTCTAATGTTTCCTTGTTTAGTTTGCTTGGATGAATCAGTAGTAAACTGGCATTTGTGTTACAGTCTCTCTTGCTGAATTTTGCATAGTCCTAAAATTTCCTCTATTTGAACAGAGTCCAAGTCTCCCTTTGCCCAAGAAGGAAGCTCCCTTGTATGAGGTGTATTACAGATATCCAAACTTTGGATGCTTTTGTCATCTTTTTAATTAGTTTTTAAGGACTTATTTATATTTATTTGTGTTTTAGCATGTCTGAATGTATGTCTGTGCGGGTGCCCAGGCAGTTGTGGGCGCTGGGAACTGAACTCTGGTCCTCTGTAAGTGCATCAAGGTCTCTTAACTGCTGAGCCATCTCTCCAGTCTTGATTTTTTTTTTTTTTTTTTTTTTATTCCGGTTTTCCTTTTTTCCCCCCTACTTTCGACCCCCATTTTTTGACACAGCGGGTGCTGGAATTGAAGGTGTGTGCCACCATGCTGGACGCTGGACATGATTTTTTTTTTTTTTTGAGTCAGGATTCCCTGTAGTCCCAGCTAGCTTGGAACTCACTTTGTAGACCAGACTGGCTTTGATCTCACAGCTCCATCTGCCTCTGCCTCCTGAGTGCTGGGATTAAAGGAGAGTACTACCATACCCAGCTTTTAATTCTTTTTTTTTTTTTTAATTCTGTTTTGACATGCTCTGTTCCTTGTCACTTTTGAAGGGTTGCTTGCTAGTATTTCTCTTGCCAGCCTATCTTTTATTTATTTATTTATTTATTTGTAAGGGATTAATGGCTGTAGCTTTAGTATTTAGTGTTTTGAATAGACAAAATAAATTCCAGTTTTATAATTCCCTTTGATATTTTGTAGGTTTCTATAGAAAAGAACATAAATAATAACTACAACTGCACCATGTGTACCATATGCATACTTAGTTTGAGGAGTGACATCAGCATACTTTTAGGAGTTACTATGAACTGATGGATGGGATTCTATTAGATTGTGTCTACTTGCCTAAATCTGTTCTATTATTTTAGAAGTTGTTAAGCTTAGCTCTCTTAATTTCTTAGAACTTAACCTTATTTATGGTAAGAATGATGATTTTGGTATATGACTTAATTTGAAAAACATTTTATAATGACCATAGACTAAAGCCTTTGACTTTCTCAAAGTAGATTTTCTATTATGTACAAGATAGTACTGGGTATAGCACTGGTATTTACATATTTCAGGGGATATTTATTTGCGATCTGTGTGACTGACTCATTCCTCTTTACACCTTACTTTCTCCTCTTTTCCACTCTGGACTGTATTGGTAAAGGATTTGTACTGCTCTGTAGACCGTGTGTTCCACAGTGGCTGCTCCCTCCCACTGTCTCTCTCCCTGTCTAAGTCTCTGCTTCGCCCCTGTAGTAAGTACTCCAGTTCTGGAAACAAGATGGCTCTACGTCTGTATGAGCCTGCCCTTCTACCCCACAAATCCAATGGGAAAAGTGGTTCCACTTTCCGTGAGCCACAGAACACCTCTGTGAATGAAGCCTTGAGGATTTTATAATTGTAGTTGTATTAAGCTAGACTCTTCCTTGTGTTGTCCTTCAAGACTTCCTTAGAGTTTTGCTTACTGATTCTGTACATTGGGGAATTAGTGTTACAGTAAGGGATGATGTCCCATTGAGAAGTGTCCAAAAACATACAATGAATTTTCTGTACTTCTGAAAACCATCTGCTTCCCTTTGCTGATATTTAGTTCACGAAGTCATAAAGTTGACCTTTTTTTCCTTCAAACTAGGGAATGCAATAAAGACATGCAGAGAGATGCCTTATGCATAGAAAATTAGTTGTTTTCTCATTATTTTCTAGCTGGTAATATGTTGTAAAATGATAAAGTATTGTGACTTTTATTTCAGACTGACAAGTGACTGCTAGTTTGTCTCTTAGTTTTCATTTCTTTGTTTGTTTCTTACAGAGCAAAGAGCATATAGCTTCCCAGAACCACCAGGAGAGAAAAGGTACTTTGAGGGTTCTAGTTTCTGTAGGGCCCATTTGATCTAGCTTTGAAAATGTTTGTACATCACTTTTCATATGTGTCTAATGGTTCATGAGAGATTCTTTTGTGATATACTGCCCAAGATCCTATATACTCCTCTGGTATCAGCATAGTAGGCCAGATGTGTGTCTTCTGTCCTTAGGGATGCAGGCTGCAGGACTAGGGACAGGATGAACTGTCGTAGGTTATTTTCAGATCTGAACATCTCTGGGCGAGTTGTGAAGACCACCTGCTTCAGAAGGTTTTCTCTAGGTCTGCGCTACCATGATAAGGAGACTACCTATAGCAATAGGCCCCCAGGTGTCCGCTATAGAAACTGCCCACACATCCCTTGTGGATTTCTGCTTAGCAGTGTCAGGTTTGATGCAGGACCAGCTTTGCCTGTCTTCTAGTTAATATGCAGATTTGAGACTTGAACCCTAAGCTTCTGTTTTTCCTCTAAGGTAAGACTTTCGTGATAGTCAAGCTAGGGAAGACCAGGATGCAAGTGGGATTGCTGAGTTCTGTTGGTCTCAAATACCTGGCTGCATAAGAGCCACACTGGGAAGTAGCCCTGGGGCTATTGCAGAATAAGTACCAGAAATGGCATCAGTGTTCACTTCTAGAGGCCTATGGAAAATAGAAAAATGGCTTTAATTTTGGTAATATGAATACTAAAGTTCTGGAAGTTTAAAATATATAGATTAATATAAATATTTTGTTTCAACCCTTGGGATGAAAATATCAATAAGAAAAGGCTACTTTTGGTTCATTTCTATTGTTTTAGACAAGAATAGAAATTTCCAAATGAGACAAACAGAGGACGACTAAGAGTGCCCTTGGAGGATGGGGTGGTGACAAGGATGGCATTATGACAAAGATGATGATGACAATGATGGTGACAGCTGAGGCAGTAGTAACTGGCGATTACTGAGCGATCTTATGTGCCTCATGATGTTCTAAGCAGCTCGTATTTAAGAATTTTACTTCCAAATGCTGTAATTTGGTAATAGTGGTCAACAAGTTGATTTATGGTCTTTTACCTGTCACCTTTCAAACAATTGGAGAAATAATGGACTAATTATTAAGATTGTAAAGCAAGAATATTTTCTACTAGGAGGACATAAGATAGAAGGAGACAGTTTCACACTTGGTTAAGTCATAGCTTGCACAGTTTTTCACTTGGATGGGGTGTGTAGAAAGTCTTTTTCTTACTCCCTGTTCCTCTGGTCTTCTTTTATTTTTTCATCTTTCTTGGTCTGGGTTGGAGCCCCTGGCTCTTTCTGCACCTAGAGTATCTAGTATGGTAGATCTTTCTTCTCCCTCCCTCTATTCCTAGTGTGTTGTTGACTGTGCCAAGAAAACACCCAACCACACCCAGTGCTTAGCTACAGCAATCCTGTAGGAAATTACTTAAGGAACTTCCTTTTGGAGGATTCTCCTAATTATGCTAATAAGTTTCTGAAAAGGGATATATGTAAGATAAAAGGGGACCTACCCCAGACCCTGCTGGCTCCTTGTAATAGACAAGCCAATTCCCCAGTTCATTGAAGACTATATAGCACAAATTCCATTGTTTTACTGCCACCATTCATTTAAGATCAATTACATCTATTCCCCCCCTTTAAAAAAAAAAAACAACAAACACCCGAGTATCAAGTGTTAAAAGAAATACTACTTGGTCAGTCTTCAATTGCATAGTAGGATCTTATTTTAATACTTTAAATCCAGTTCGTTAAAAAAATAGGTTATTAGGCTGAGTATGGTAGCACATGCCTTTAATCCCAGCACTGGGGAGGCAGAGGCAAGTGGACCTCTGTGAGTTCCAGGCCAACCTGGTCTATATAGATTATTCCATGTCAGCCAGGGCTACATAAATGAGACTGTTTCTCAAAAAAAAAAAGGCCACACAGACACACACTAAGTAAATAAATAATGCTAATAAATGAATGAATAAAATGTTAGGTTATAGATATAATTAAGTGTTAACATATTGAATATCCATATTCTTTTTAAAAATTTGTGCTTATGTGTATGGTTTTGATTGCTTTTATGTAAGTGCACCATACTTATGCAATGCTTTTAGGGGCCAGAAAAGGTCATTGGCTCTCCTAGAACTAGAGTTAAGGACAGTTGTGAGCTGCCTTGGGTTTTTGAAGAATGGAGTTTGTAAAACTTTGTTGTGAGCAATCCTACTGGTCATCAAACTGACATTGGAAATTAAGTATTCTTGTTCTGGGATATTGAAAAATTAACTTTTTCCAGATTTTTATAAATTTAAAAGTTGTTTAAACTGCACTGTGAAATGGTTTGAGGATTTTCTTTTCTTGGTTCTTGTCTAAAGTAGCTAATTGTTAGCAAATACTACACCATGAAATTAGGTTAAAGCAGAATCGGCCAACCTCCTTCATTTGCATAGAGGTGGCCCATAATCCAATTGTGGGTTGTGATGCCACATGCGTACCAGGTTGGGTAGTGGGTTTTTTAAAAAAAAATACTGAGTATTTAGTTTGTCAGCACTTATCCTTGAGTCATATCTACTTTGAGCCTAAAAGATTAAATGGTATGGTTTTATGACATTTTGGAGAAGTATATAAGATACATTGTATATAATGGTGTATTTAGAGATTTTTTAAAACCAAAACAATATTTTTCTTGATGAAGTTTTATATACATGGAGAATAGCAGTAGAATTGAGAGGCTGGATAGATGGTTCAGCGATTAAGAGCACTTGCTGCTCCTGCAGAGGACCCAAGTTCGATTCCCAGTACCCATGTTAGGTGATTCACAGCTGCCTGTAATTCCAGCTCCAGGGGGTCCAATGCCTTGTTCTGACCTTTGTAGGTCCTGCACACTTGTGGCACACATACACACTCAGGCTTGCACACATACTCATAAAACAAATGAATCTTTTAAAAAAGAAAGAAGTAGAGTTGCATAATCAAAAATTACTTTTATTTTTCTTTATTTGAAGCAATTTATTCCTATTCCTGCTAATAATGTTGCCATTGATTAGGGGAGAGTAAATAATGTTAAATGTAGTCCTGATTGGATGCAGTAACCTCTAGCTTGTCTTGTGTAGAGCCTTGCCTCCTCTACAGCCTAGAGAATCTCAAGTTGTAGATGACCTAGCCAAGTGGGAGAGGTCGAACCCAGAGATACACAGTCTGTTTCTCAGGCTGTATCAACCAGGGAGATGCTACTGAATACCACTCATATGTTCCCAAATTAAATAAAATCTAGTTTTATGATGTTGGTTATTTGGCTCCTCTGTGTTTGGGAAAATTTCTATTAGCATGTTTAAAAGGAAGATAAATGTTTTAGGGGTAAATTATCAGCAAGCCTTCCTTTATTTCCTTCATAATTCAATCTGAAGATTTTCTAGGAATATAGAAAAGTTGAAATAAGTATATATTAAACACTTATTCTACCACTTAGATTCTACAACTGTTAAAATTGTGATGTAGCTGATTTATCATGTGTCTAGTCATATGTTCATTCCTCTATAAGATATATTTTAATATTTTCTCTTTTTCTCTTTATAACCATTAAACCCTAAAAAAATTTCACATCCATACAGATGTATGTGCAAACACCTGCATGCTATTCTTTGTCCCTCTGTCAGTCCTATAAAACATGGTAATGTTCTTTCTAGAATTCAGGAAGAAGAATGGGATAAATACATCATTCCTGCCAAATCGGAGTCTGAAAAATATAAAGTGAGCCGAACTTTCAGCTTCCTCATGAATAGGATGACCAGCCCTCGGAACAAGTCTAAGGTAATTCAGGGACTGAACCTTTTTACTTCAAGGTGTAGATGGCTTCATTTCTCATCAGTTAGTATGGTTTCTGCATCCTCATTAAAGTCCCATACCTTGGACTGTGTTTATATTTCTTACGGACTCCTGTCTGAGTCATTAGACATGTTAAGGTAACCCCATGCTGGGGATCAGTCATGTGAGTATGCGTTCTGTAAGAATGCTAGCTCACAACGGTTTCCTTTTTGCATTTCTTCCTACTTTTCCTGCTGCAACTGCTGCTTGTGAAGATGAAAAACAAGGAAGCTAAAGACAAAGAAAAACTGAATCGACATCAGTTTATCCCTGGAACATTCTCTGGGGTTCTTCAGTGTTCTGGTTGTGATAAAACACTCCTGGGGAAAGAGTCACTCCAGTGTGCCAGTAAGTCTTTGAATCCAGTGTGTGTTGTGTTTGTCTCCCTGCCCTGTGAGCTCCTCAAGGACAGGGCCACTGCTAAGCATGTTCACACAGTTGGGCAGTTTCCTCACAATGGCCCATACTGGTACTTTTTGTTTGTATTTGATGACCTCCCTGAACTCAAGCTTGTCCACCTCACTGCCTGCGAGATGTCTCCATGTGGATATCCTTGCAGCTTCTTGGTGGGAGCTCTTGATCCCACCTCTGAGCCCACCTCTAAGCTGATCCTTTCATCACTCCAGCTGGATACTCATACAAACATGGTAGAAGAATTGTTTATACCCCCTCCCCTTTCTTCTACATCCCAGAACCAACTTCTTGGCTCTGTTTTCAGTGTATATGTTAAACTTACTCCTCACCCTACCACTATTCTCATTCTGGTATAAAATCATCATTATAACTGGTCTCCTTATGCTTTTACTGCCTAAGGGCTTTTCTCAAAGTATCTGCTACAGGGACCATCTTAAGATACAGTGCCCTGTGTTCTACATCTTCTTTCTTTCTTTCTTTCTTTCTTTCTTTCTTTCTTTCTTTCTTTCTTTCTTTCTTTCTTTCTTTCTTTCTTTCTTTCTTTCTTTCTTTCTTTCTTTCTTTCTTTCTTTCTTTCTTTCTTTCTTTCTTTCTTTCTTTCTTTCTTTCTTTCTTTCTTTCTTTCTTTCTTTTTTAAATGTTAAAGGTTTTATTTTATGTGTATAGTGTATTTCCTGCATGTACGGAGGAGTACCTGTGTCATGCATTGCCTGAAGACAGAACAGGACATCGGATCCCCTGGAACTGGAGTTATAGACAGCTGTTAGCTGCCATGTGGATGCTGGGAATCGAACCCTGGTCCTCTGCAAGAGCAACCAGTGCTCCTAACCACTGAGCCATCTCTCCAGTCCCCCAATGGCTTTCTCTATCCCTGGAGTAAAGGGCTAATGTCTTACAGGGACTGCAAAGCCCTATAAAACCTGGTCCATTTTCCCCCTCTTCCCTTGTTCCCCCTGTTCTCCTCATACTGCAATCTTTCCTGGTCTTCCAACATGCTAGCATGTTCCTGCTTTAGCACCTTCCCTACAGACATAGCCTTCTTCCTTCAAGGCTCTTCCCTCAGCTCGCCACGTGGGTTGCTCAGATGACACCTCCCAGTGCTTTACACCTTATTTATACCTCGCTTGTCATTTCCCTCTTCCTTGCATCATCTACCCTGGTATTTACCACCATCTACTTTACTTCACATTTTCATGTTGATTTTCTGGTCTGTGTCTTTCTAAGTTCTAGGAGGACACATAGTGACTTTTTGAAGCCTCTACAGGTGTCATGATAAGGCTGTCCCTTAACATTTGTGCTTAGGCAATGACTACTAAGACCTGGGAAGTCAGGGTTGTATAAGGCTAATATTGAAATCATTAAGTGGCTCATGTTGCACTCGTTAAGTGAATCTGATAGAGTTGTAGTGGAAGCTGAAAATTTCTGAGAGTGCTTAAGATATGCTTAGCTGTCAAACCAGTCATTGCTTTTTTTTTTAAAAAAAAGTATACTAGGATTTACAAAGATACACAGTTTGAATAGAAACTTAAATTATCTAAAATTTTCCATCTATCAAAACTTTCCTGTTAATGTGTCATTTTTTGGTCTTTTTGAGACAGAGTCTCTCTAACCCCACTTGGCCTGGAACTCCCTGTAGATCAAGCTGGCCTTGATCTCAGAGATCCACCTGTCTCTCCCTCCTGAGTGCTGGGATTAAAGGCATGTGCCACCATACCATGCCTGGCTGCTACTAATATTCTGATGGAGTCTCTTCTAACCCTAAAAATATTATGTCATCTTTTAATGCTGAGATTTCATTTGATGGTAGTATCAAATGCATTTAGTTATTTCTTTGTGTTCACTTAATTTTTTCTAATTGCTTCACAGTGTAAATGAATGCTTGTTTGCACACATCTCTGTCCACATTGCTGACTATTATTTCCTTAGATTAAATTTCACAATAGCATGTGTATTAAAGTATATACTTGATTTTTCTCTTTATGCCACAATGCTCTTTAGAATAGTTTGGAGATATACAGGGATTTTATTGGGGGAGGTGTTAGTGGTTTAAAATTTAATATTAAACTTTTGCATTGGGTAATAGAATATGAATAGAATATCTACTGCTGTAGGTAGATAATCTTCTGTGGATGAAAGTTAATACTTCTAATCTTAAAAACGAATATGATGTAATACAATGCATCATTATAAGTACTTGAAATCCTAGTGTTGTTTTCTCTGTTAGACCCTGTTCTAGTTTGGCTTCTGTTCCTGTGATGAAACACTGACCAAAACCAACTTAGAGGAGCAGAAGTTTTATTTCCTCTTACAACTCCTTGGTCACAATTTATCACTGAGGGAGGCCAGGGCAGGAGCTCAAGCAGGAACCTGGAATAGAGATGATGGAGGAATGCTGCTTACTGGTTTGCTTCCCCAAACTTGTGCAGTTACTTTTCTCACACAGTCCAGGCCCACCTACCCAAGGATGGCACTGCACACAGTGGGCTGGGCCCTCCTACATCAATTAGCAATTAAGAAAATGCCTCACAGATGTGGCCACAGGCCAAACCATGGAGGAAATTCCTCAGCTGAGACTTCCTCTTTCCAGGTGTCTCTACTTTGTGTCAAGTTGACAGAAAGTAGCCAGCACAGATCCCAAGTTGCTAATAGTCCATAAAATTGCACTTCTGTGGCATTCTCCTTGTTTGTAACTAGGCTTGGCTGCTTACATTTTGATTTGACATTATCTGGTGCACAGACACAAATCAACCTTCATTGCCCAATAAACTTTAGTCAACACAGATACATTTTGATGATGTCACCTACTGTTCACATTGATTCTACTTCTCTAAAGTTAATATTCCTCTTGCTTTCCTTTGCTCTGTATGTCCCATCACTGTTTCTGTGGTTTGATGTTTGGGGATGTGTATCTTTAAATTTCCTAGAGAGACTCTGTGATGTAACTGAAAGATCTGGTTTTATAACAAAGGGTTTTTCTTATTTACATTTAATTTTACTGCTTCCAACTATCTTTGATAGTTCCTGGCTGTTTTCCTTGATGTCTGGCTCGGCTTTTTAGGCCATGTGTTGTTTGCTTTTATCTTCTCCTAGGATTTGGCAAGATAGGCTCTTTTAATATCTACTAATGATAGTATTATGGCTGTGTAAAGCTAATAACTTAATACTTTTATTTTTTTCTTACGGTAATCTCTTTCCCCAGCCTCTGCTAGTGTTCTGAATTGTTACATTAGTGCATTCTCTCTTACATTGCATGCTTAATCTTTCAAGGATCATTTTTCTATCTCAAGAGAACTTCAGTTTTGGAGGCTGGAGAGATGGCTCAGCAGTTAAGAGCACTGGCTATTCTTGCAGAGGACCCGAGTTTGATTCCCAGCGCCCTCATGGTGGCTAACAACCGTTGGTACTCAACTTCCAGGGGATCTGATGCCTTCTTCTGACCTCCACAGGCATTGCACAACATGGATGCACTTATACACATGCCAGCAATGTAATCATACACATAAAAAATAAAAACAAAAACATTTTTTTGAAAAAGAAAACTTCAGTTTTTGACTCAATTCTGTATATCTTTTTACAACGTTTTAAAATCTTCTTCCCTTCCTCCCTCCCTTCTTTTTTGAGATAAGCTGTCATGTAGCCCAGGCTGACCTCACATTCACTATGTAGCCTAGCCAAGGATGAATTTGAATTCCTGATCCTCCTGCCTTTGCTCTCCAAGTGCTGGGATTGCAGCTTTCTTTTTTTAGCATGGTGTACTGCTTACATTTTGCTCCTTAAAAATAAATAAATAAATAAATAAATAAATAAATAAATAAATAAAGGCAATCAGAGAGATGGCCTTGTGGTTAAGAGTGTTACTGCTCTTAGAGAATACTGAGTTCAATTCCCAGCATCCATGTTGGATGACTCACAACCACCTGTAACTCCAGCTCCTGAGGGATCTGATGCCTTTGGTCTCTGTGGGCACTTGTACACATGTGCACATGCCCACACAGAGACACATACACACACATATCATTAAAAACAAAAATAAGCCTTTTTTTAAAAAAGGAAAACTTGGGGCTTGAGAGATGGCTCAGTGGTTAAGAACACTGGTTGTTCTTGCAGAAGACCTGGGTTTGAATCCCAGCACCCAAATGGCAGCTAACAATTGTCCGTAACTCCAGTTTCAGGGGATCCTACGGCCTCTCTGTCCTCCCCTGGCATTGCACGACACGAGTGCACTTACCTACATGCACGCAATACACTCATACACATAAAATAAAAATAATAAATAAAATATTAAAAAGGAAAACTTTGGTCAATCCATTCTTTAATCCTCAGCTCTGTTTCTTCTCTCCATAGATAAGAAAGGGCCTGAGCAGTTTCTGGAAACCTTATACATGCTGCTTCTTTCATACCTTCATCCAAAATCTTCCTCTTTGGGGTTCAGTCTACATGATTCATTATAGTTGAGCCCTTACCATTATTGTGGGAGAATCTGGAGACTGTGTGACCCGAGTCCTTTGTTAGCAACCCCTCTTTTCTGCTTCTCTGCCAGAGCATTTTTACATTTTTCATCATATGGACATTGTCAGAATGTAGAGTGGGTGTCATTTAGTTATTTTTGTTAGAAAATAGCGAGAACTTTTGGTTTGCCCTTGGGGTTACTTTTTAGCTTTATGACATTTTTTTCCTATTGTAGCTTGGGCTATTGTTGCTCTGATCTCATTTTTCCAATGTCTTCCTCAGATAAGCGTCACTTCAGCTATCTGTCTTTGACATCGTCTGTTTTATAATCAGAGCCTTCTTTGCCACATCCTGGAATCTTTCAAGTTTAATTTCACAGCAGTGCTTTGATGTCTTTGTCACACAGATCTGTCTCCATTTAATAAAAACTTTGCTCTTACCCTTCACTTTCCTTACAGCCAACCCCTGCCTGTCTCACAAAGATCCGCTCCCCTCTCATCTTGCTGGCCTGCACTCATGTCCTGTTCTCCTTTCATACCTTCGGGTTCTACTTCATTGAAATCACTTCTTCTGTCTTATCAAAAGCACATTTCAAATATCTACATTTCCCGTGCCTATTCCTGGACTTGATACCAGTGGCTTGCTCTTGCTATGAGTTTCCCATATACCTTTGTTCAGTGGCATCTCTTAGCTTCTACTTTTTCCCTCTCTTTGCTTGGTTTGGAATAAGAGGAGAGCTGTTGGATTTCGATGTTTATCAGGAGGGCCAGTATACAGAGTAGCCTTGCTCTGCTTGTTGGTATTAGGTTGTTGGCAAAAACGCTTCTTCAGAACTGCTGAAGTTTGGGGCTCAGGTTTCTGCCTGGCTCACCATGGGCCACTAGATCTTCCCCAGTGTGGCTTTGATGACCTGAAATGGAGTTTTTACGGAAGGAATCCTAAAGGCATTTCTGACACACATCTAGTTTGACGTACAGTGTGGGGGTCAGTGATGAGAGGTGACAAGGAAAAGGAAGCAGGACACGGCAGGAACATGACAGCTCCAGAATAGAGCCCTGTGGATGCCCCGCATGTGACAGTAGCCTGGTCTCTATGCCCATGAACAGAAGGGAACAGGGAAAACCTCTCTCACCTTCCTCAGGGACATGAGACCACATGGGCAAGTGGCAAACTGTTCTCATTCAATTTGGCTTCCTCCAATTTCTTTTTTTTCAGATTTATTTTTATTTTTCATTATGTGTATGCCCTTGTCTCTGTGGGAGTATATGCTCATGAGTGAAGTTACCCATGGAGGCCAGAAGATGGTGATGGAGCCTCTGGAGTTGGGGTAACAAGTGTTGTGAGCCACCCAAATTAGATGCTGGAAACCAAACTCAGGTCCTCTGCAAGACCAGTATGTGCTCTTAACTGCTGAACCATCTCTCCAGACTGCAATTTCTTATTAGTAAGACTTCCTATTGACACTGACGATGTGTTTTTTTTCCCCCAGCATTATTGTGAGCTTGTTTTGTGTTTTGTTTTGTTGTGTTTTGTTTTTTCTCATTCTCCTAGGCAGTTTACCTGGTGCTACAGTTGGAGATTTCTACTGGTCAAGTGTCAGAAATCCCTTATGATATAATGCATAATAGGAAATGAGCTCTCAGGAAGACCCAGAGATGTGTAGCTTGCATAGTTCTGGGCTTTATGATTGATAAGATAATTGCAGGAGATGAAAAATATCTCCAAGGAAATCAAAATCCCAATGAGTGTGCTTATGCTTGGGTGGAGCTATGCATCATTTAAATAATTGCCTTCTTAAGTTCTAAATACTTGTACAGCTGTTTTAATAATGACCAATAAACATTTGATATGATTTTATTTATTTCAGAGTCACTTAATTCAGATAGACATTTTTGTATATTCTCTTTTTATTTCAGACTGTAAGGCAAATGCACACAAGGGCTGTAAAGATGCTGTACCTTCATGTACCAAGGTAACTCATATGTCCTTGGTATCTAACTTGCTGCATACCATCTGTTGGAGAGTAAACTCTTGTTTTATTGCTGTCTAGTTTTATTTCTAAAGTGATTATTACCGAGGTAACATATACTCAGAGTGTATGGCTGTTTATTTAGCTGTCCAATTTTAGCAATAGAGAGAAAATTCATTCACATTATATGAGGAGGGCAGGCTAGGCTTTCTGCACAGACAAGTTTGGTTTACCAGCACAATCCCAGAGTACTCACTAATGAAGAACAGAGCAGTCATTCTCAAACATCAACTACTACCAGAATTAGCTGGAGGACTATAAAAACCTACACTTCTAGGTCCCTTCTCAGGATTTCGGATTCTGTAGGTCTGTGTAGGGCCTGAGGATGTGTACTTGTAGCACACTCTCAGGTGGCCACTGCTGCTGCTGAGAGCCCACCAGAAGGCCCAGAACTAGAAGGATATGTCTTTGGGGGTGGGGCTGCAAGGATGATGACATTGTGATTCCAGGTCTCCCTTCCTTGCTCTACAGTCATGTGAGAGATGCATGTGAGATTGAGTGTGATGCTCCAACAGTGGGAAACATGGAGTCACAGAGCTCTGTGTTAATTGACACCCCTTGTGTCAGGAGGTAGAGCTGAGGGCTATGTAAAAGGTAGAAAAAAAGCTCTACAGAGCTTGGGGTAGTCATCCACAGCAGGAGGGATAGTGAGGGTAGAGAGAAACAAGGAGGAACAAGGCAGCATGGGCCTGGCTGCATGAGCTGGGGCTGCCTGGTTGCCCTGAGTAATGACCGAATATTCACAAGCTTCACCACAATTATTACCTGCACATTTTTACTGTCATCACACCTTACTCTTTTTTGCATTTAATGTCTTTTGCTTTGAATTCTTTGAACTAAATAACAAGTATGATATAGATAAGAATCCTGTTCTATGAAACCATGTGTGCATTCTTGTAGCTCAGTGGTGCTTTGATCTTATTTTATGTGTTTCTAATATTCTTTACTAGAAGTTCCAAGAGAAATATAACAAGAACAAACCACAGACCATCCTTGGAAGTAAGTGATGTGGAAAACTGACAAGAACTTAAAAAAGTTAATACATACCGTGCATTTTTTCCATTATAAATATACATCCTGCTTTTGTTTTCTCATTAGTCCAGTTATTTCTTCCTTTATAAGATGTGCATGGCATAATTTTAGCTATGCAAAGAAGTCAAGAAGGATATAAATTTCTAGGTCAGCCTAAGAGTCTTTGCATTGTATATGGCCTATGATCTTTGTATACTGGGGGCCATATGGAAAGAGCAGGATCTGATTGTCTCAATTCTGAGATTGTCTAGTGGAATATACTCTATTGGTTTAGCAACTGTTGAGGGGAAAGAGAGATACCACATTAAATGTGCACAATTTTATGCTTCCCTAGGAGTAGCACATACTAATCTGTATAAATACATACTGAATTCTTCTTAGGAATTACAAACTTTAGTGGGAAAAATCTTTAGCTTTGGCATCTGTGGGTTCTCACTGGTCACTGTGGCCTGTTTTCATGGAGACCTGGTGTTTGAGGCTATCTGCTAGTACCTTAGAGATGATGAGGAAATCAGAAAGCATGCCGAGGTTTTGTTTGTGTATTTCTAAATTTGGTGGCTCTTTTTAAAAAGTATACATTGCTGAAATTTAAATAGTTTCTCTTGACAATAATCAGTGACCTTTGAAAGCTTTTTTCATTACCTGCACGAGCCAGTCACAATAACATCTTCTAAGTTTGACAACCTTTTACTTTATCGTGAGAGATTTTACAGTTTCTCCTACCCTGAAGTTGCTTTTCATGATGTTGGCAGGGATGTTAAATGTGTGGTCACTTTTCATTTCAATGCTGTAACAAAGCATGAGTGATATTGTGAAAACCACTTCAGTGGGGACAATTAGGTGTGCTAAGTCTTGTTGACATGCTTTGGGGTGTTACGCAAGGTGTCAGAGCTGGCATTAATAGTTCTCTCATCACTCACTCCCTTACCTGGACCTCAAAAATCTCTTGGCAACAATTCCAAGATGCTTCATGTTTTCATAGGGTTAAATATGTAACTAAAAAGAAGCTTAGAATTTATAACTTAAAATGTCAGGTATTCCTCCTGTATACAGTCCCTCCTTATATATATCCTGGAGTCTCTGTGAGCGTTTCTCCCTTTTGCTCCAGAATGGGTGTGCAATAGCTACAGTATGAAGGGTCTGGAATACTTTCTCAGAGTCATTTAAAGTTCAAACCAAAGGTAAACACATCCATGCCCAGAACAATTCAGGAAAACATGGAAGCACTGGTTTTCAATCTGAGAGGGAGCAGCTCAGCTGGGCTTCGGGTTTCATTTGCCTGAGAGTCTTGCTCCCTAAGAAGTGGATGCCCAGGCATCATTCCATTCCTTTGAGCTGCTCCCTAGATGCATTTGCTTGTTTACACACACCATATGCATTCTGGTAACAGTGCTAATCACACCGTGCATCTATTTAAAGCTGGCTTTGAGGAGTACAAGCAATGGTTTATGGGAAAGCTGGCCAGTGTTTCCCCATTCCATTTTCTTGTCGTGCCAAACACCCACAGTCTCCCAAGGGAGGTGTAGAAAAGCAGGCCTGCAGCTTGGGTGTCAGAGGTGTGAAGAGGATGGGACATCTGCAAACTACCAGGAGGTGGCAGGGAGACTGGTTTCTTAGAAGTGGCTGCTTGAGGGCTTACCTTTCTGGACTTATGTGACTTTCTTTGCTTGTAAATACTGCCCTTTGTGTGACACACATGGTGTCCACTTTGCTTCCAGGTTCCTCAGCTAGAGACGTCCCACAGCCTGGGCTCTCCTTGCACCCTTCCTCCTCCATGCCTATTGGACTGCCAGCTGGAAGGAAGGAAACCACAGGGCAGGTGCATCCGTTGTCCAGAAGTGTTCCAGGTACCACGCTGGAAAGGTAAGGCTCTGCGTGCCACTTCGTCTTCATGGCCCAGGGTGGCTGCTGGGGCTAACTCATCTCCCCTCTCTCCCTCCCAGCTTCAGGAGGTCAGTGACATCCTTGGAGTCTGAGGGTGACAATAACAACTGGCGAAGCAGGTCTCACTCTGATGAGCTATTCCAGTCTATGGGCTCCTCGCCCTCCATGGAGTCATTCGTGATGGAAGGTGAGAGCATGTGCTTGCGTTCTTCTTGGTCTCTGAGCAGTCGCTAAAAGGAATATTTCTTGAAGTAAGATGGAAGTGTATTCTTTTGTTCTTTAAAAAATTTTTACATGCTTTTTGTGTCTGGATGTACGTGTATGGGTAAGAGACCATGTGTGGAGGCCTGAAGTGGATGTCAGGTGTCTTCTGTCACTCTCCACCTTATTTTTGAGGTTTCTCAGAGGTCACCGGTTCTGCTAGTCCGGCTACCAGCTTGGCCCAGGGATCCCATCTCTGTGTCCTGAGTGCTGGGATTACCAGAGGCTAGTGTGCCTGCCAGGCCTCTTCATAGGTCCTAGAGATCTGAACTTGGGTCCTCATGCTTACATGGCAAGTGCTTTATCCACCGAGCCATCTCCCTAGCCCTCTCTCATCCTTTTCAAAAGAAGTCTTATGGTGTCTATTTGGCATAGATTCTCCTTTTCTTAAGGGTCTCAAAAAATAAATAGAATGAGGACATAGGAAAGGAATTTGTGGTAATAAGGCGGGTAGGAGGGAGATTAGAGAGGGTGAGATGTTACAGTAATCAGAAGGTACTTTATACATGTATGGAACTGTCAAAGAACAAAGTCAATATAAGGCTTTTTTGTTTTTGTTTTTTTTTTTTTGAAAAAAGGAAAACAGTCAAGAAGAACAAAATCAGATAGTGATTGAGGCGATAGGAAGCAAATTTTAAATGGACATATTCCTGAAAGATTAGGTTGTGAACGTAATTCAAAGAATGAAATACACTGTGGGCCTGTCATTGAAAATGTTTCACAGCTATTGCAAGTTTGGAATGGAGCCCTTCAATCAAATACATACTTTGATTAGTTAAGTCTAGTCCTGCCTGGTTCACTGAGATACCTGTCCTGCCTTCTGCCCACTACTTCTAGGGAATAAAAGCATTTTAAAATGTTTGTTTGCTTTTTCGGTATTTTTTCCCCTTTTTTTGGTCTTTTTGAGACAGAGTCTCTGTAGCCTCAGCTAGCCTGGAACTCACTATGTAGACCAGGCTGGCCTTGATCTCACAGAGATCTTTCTGCCTCTGCCTCCCAAGAGCCAAGGGATTAAAGGCGTGCACTACCACACCTGGCTTATTATTTTTATTTTATGTGTATGAGTATAATGCCTGCATGTATGTAAGTATGTTCATGTCATTCAGTGCCTGCAGAGGTCAGAAGAGGGTGCTGGATCCTCTGGAACTGTATTCATAGATGGTTGTTAGTTGCCATGTGGGGTGCTAGGAATCAAACCTGAGTCTTCTGTAAGAGCAGCCAGTGTTCTTAACTGCTGAACCATCTCTCCAGCTCTTTAAGTGTATTTTGTAGCATGATTTGATCCTGGGGATTGTTTTTTGTTACAAGTTGTCTCAGTAAGAGAAGGCAAGCCAAATGGAAGGGGAATACTGTCTAGAGGAGAGTGGATTCTGCCCAGAGCCTCTTTCTTTAAATCCTTTGTCATCTCATCTTTACAGCCTTGAGCTGGAATCTCTAGAGTTCTGTTTAGTGCAAATATGCTTTAGTTTTCCTAAAAGATGCGTGTGTGTGTGTGTTTAGTTCTATCAGAAAAATTTACACTTACTTGTAACTCAGAGCCTCACACTCTGCCTTCTGTTTTGCCAAGTCAAAGGCAAACCAAGCGGACAAGTTCACAATTCAGATTCGAGTAAACAGTGTAAAATAGCCCAGGGCAGAAGAAATCTGTAGGGCCAAGATTCTGTTAAGCTCAGTGCAGACTCTGAAGGTTACCGAAAAGAAAACTCAACAGAACAAGCCAAAACAAACCAAAGTCCCTCTGGTTCCCATGCCCGGCATGTGCAGCTCCTGCTTTGACATCCGACTCCCTTGCTCTCGAGGCAGCCATCTTAGTTCGGACATTTCATCCCGGGTTTTCAGATGTTTCTGGTCAGAACTGGAACTGCGGTGTTCTCACCACGCCCTTTCTGCTTTCATAGCAGCTTTGAGCTTATCAATGTAGTTCTTCGAGGTGCGTTTGTGATGAGTATGTTACTCTACATTGGGATTTTCTTTTCTAGATGTCGTGGATTCGTCTCTGTGGAGCGACCTGAGCAATGATGCCCAGGAGTTCGAAGCTGAATCTTGGAGTCTCGTGGTGGACCCTTCATTCTGTAGTAGGCAGGAGAAGGATGTCATCAAAAGACAGGATGTCATTTTTGGTAAGCATTTCGAATATGCCACTGATTCAGTGGAAGGCAGAGGAAAGAGCATGAAGGTGGAAACTGTACAGGCCCTGTTCAGTCCCAGTTCACCATTTTTCAGCAGTCTGATCTTAGACAAACTATATAACTCCTCTGCACCTCAATTTCCCCATCTGTAGTACAGGGATAATAATAGGTGTAAATTGCTCTGGAGCTTAAATGAAGCATAGTGAACTTCCACACACCCCCTGGCACTATGGGTATCAGGACTCTGCATATGGCCTATGGTTCGAGTGCCGTACCAAGGTACTGTTTATATAGACTGTGCCAGATTCTGTACACAGGTTACAATAGCATTTGTGTGCTGTAGTCCTAAGTGTACAGTTCAGCTATAGTGAGATTTCACTATTGTGTGCTATTGAGAGTGAAGACAGTCTGAAATAGGAGCAGTTAAAGTATAGATTCATTAGAAAAAAAAATTTGAAAAAACTTTTCAAAGAACAAGTTAAAAGCAGTTTCAACAAGACACCCTACTTTAGAGCCTTGGCAGGGTCTTCATTTTCCTTGACCTGTACCTTTGCTGGGACACCAGCAGAGGTACTCACCTGTAGTAGGTGGGGGTGTGCGGTCAAGGAGCTGGGGATGTGCTTCAGAATCTGCCAGGGGCCTTGGGAATTGAGTCACTGGAAACTGAGAGGAGGATGCTGTCTCTTTTAGTGTTCTCAAGTTCTTAATACTATGCTGCCATTTTTTTTCCAGTACCTATCAATCGTACATGCTGTTACAAATAATCTAACCAATTTGATGAATTATCGTATGTGACATGGCCTTTGGTGTCAGAAAGGTTTGCATCCCAGGCAAAATCTGTTTCTTCTGTTCCTCATTGCTTCCCTTTTAAAGATGAGGAAAGCTGGCAGGTGGTTCCTAAGTAATCCTAGCACTTGAGAGGATTGAGAATCTGGGGCCAGCCTGAGCTACCAAGCACTGAGGAAGATCTGTCTCGAAAACAAAAACAACAAAAATAAAACAAGGGCTGGATAGTAGCTCAGTGGTAGAGCACTTCCCAAGCATACTCTCTGGAGTTCATTCCCAGTATCATATGAGAGAGAGAGAGAGAGAGAGAGAGAGAGAGAGAGAGAGAGATTTCTGTTTATGATGAAATAGTACAGCTGTTTTTTAAATTATATATTTTATTTTATGTGTATGAGTATATTGCTTGCATATATGTAAGTTCACCTAGGCATACAATGCCCACAGAAGTCAGTTAGCCTCCCTGAGGGTGCTGAGAACCAAATCTGGATCCTTTGCAAGAGCAGCCGGTGTTTTGTTTTTTTTTTTTAACCACCGAGCCATCTTTCCAGCCCCACGGCTGTTTTTAGATTCATTTCCTCTCTGTGCCTGATATTTTAGAATTTTTCCCAGACATACAGTAAGTTTGGAAAGACTCATGTAGCACTTGTAGCCCTCATACTCTCACATATTGAGAGTTACTATTTTCTCTCATGATGGATTGGAAAACTCGAGATATAATTCATATACAATAAAATCCCACCCCATATGTAATCAAGCGGTTTTTAGTGTGTCTCTCAAAGTTGTGCAACAATAAGGCATTATTAAATTCTAGAACATTTGTATCACTACTAAAAGAAACCTTCTACCCATTAGAACGTCCCATATCTCCTTCTTCCTCAAGCCTTGGGTAACCACGACTGTACTTTCTGTCCCTTACAATTTTCCTATTTGGAGCATTTAACAACAGGTAGGTTTTTTTTTTGTGTGTGTGTGTGTGTGTGTGTGTGTGTGTGTGTGTGTGTGTTGTCTGGCTCCTGCTACTTAATGTGATGTTTTCAAGGATCATCCTACTTATAATATACATCAGTACTTTATTCTTTTTTGTAGTCAACTGATATTTCATTTTGTTTATCTAATTAGCTATGGATGGTCCTTTTGTGTTGTTTCCATTTTGGAAGTCATTTAGTAACTTTATTTTAAATCTTTTGATGAATTGCACACTAGTTTCCAAAGCAGTTGCACCATCTGACATTCCCATTAAGAAGGTGTAGGTTTCTATTTGCTCTATATCTTCACCAATACTTGTCTATTGTTCATCTTTTCTTATTATGATTTTCCTAGTGTGTTTAGAGTGGTGTCTTATTTTGGTTTTGATTTGCATTTCTCCAGTGACTAATGACCTTGAGCTT
Organism: Nannospalax galili; assembly: GCF_000622305.1. Classification (NCBI taxonomy): domain Eukaryota; kingdom Metazoa; phylum Chordata; class Mammalia; order Rodentia; family Spalacidae; genus Nannospalax; species Nannospalax galili. The sequence goes on along the minus strand of NW_008342399.1, from coordinate 743,413 downwards.
TGTTCTGTGTATGGGGGGGGTTGTGGTGCCTTCCATCACTAAGTTATATCATAAGCCCTGTTGAATGTCTTTTCGGGTGCTTAGTGCCCCTTTGTTTATGTTTTTGAAATAATACCTGTTAAAATCCTTTTCCCATTTTTAAATATTTTAAAAGTCTAGTTATAAGACTTTTCCATAGTTGCATATATTTTTTAGATAATATATAATCAGAATACAATATTACATGTATTTGTATATAGTCATTTTCCTCTGGAGAAAGTGGAATTTTGGAAACTGATCCTGCAACAGAAAGAAGGTGATTATGTTCTTATTATTTAGTATCTTTACCTTTCAGATCTATTTTTTAAAAGTGAGTTGGGGGCTAGAGAGATGGCTCAGCAATTAAGAGCATTGGCTGCTCTTGCAGAGGACCTGGGTGTGGTTCCTAGCACCCAAATGGTGGCTAATAACTGTCCAGAACTCCAGTTCCAGGGGATCCAATGCCCTCTTCTGACCTCCATGGGCATTACATTACATTACACTTACACGTGCAGGCAAAACACTCACACGATTGTGTCAACATATACAAGTCCCATGCAAGCCCAGGCAGATAAAAAGCCAGCATAAAATTGGGGAAATGAATAGCAGACCCCAATCTTATCTGAAGAAATATTGGCAACTGATAATTGCTAGGTTAGAAAAGAGTTGATCTTCCTAAAACAAGAGACTCTATATAGACTGACTGGACTTTAGTGGATGGACTTGCACTGGGGAATGTCTGGGGGCACTGGCTTGAAACAGTGGGCCTTAACACAAATGACAGAGTATATGGGTTCCAGTGGGGGAGCTATGGGAGGGTACCATTGAAGACAGGGGTATAAAGATGCTTAAGATTGTTTGAGATAGTCTGTATGACATACACAAAAATTTAATAAAAACAAATTTAAAAAAAAAATAAAGAAGTGTTTTAAAAAGTGAATTGGTAGGTTGCAGGCAAACAAGATCTGTAATTCTGAATTCTTTTGTTTGAAGTAAACAATATCAGTGCATGATTATTAACATTATTATTAACATGGAAGGCTATGTACCTGGCACCTGTCTTTCTAAGTTCCTTTGGGTCATGTGTATGCTCATGTTTCAGAGCTGATGCAGACAGAGATGCATCACATCCAGACCCTGCTCATCATGTCTGAGGTCTTCAGGAAAGGCATGAAAGAGGAGCTGCAGCTGGACCACAGCACAGTGGACAAGATCTTCCCCTGCTTGGACGAGTTGCTGGAAGTCCACAGGCATTTCTTCTTCAGCATGAAGGAGCGCAGGCAGGAATCCTGTGCTGGTAATGACAGGAATTTTGTGATCCACCGAATTGGAGATATTCTGGTACAGCAGGTAAGACAGGTGTTGGGGTCCTGGTCTCAGAACCCGAAAGGTTTTCAGGCTCTTTATAGTAATAAAAACCTGGAATTATGGAGAAATGGAATTGATTTCATTACAGTTACTGCCAGATGGCCTGGCAGATTTTCTTTCATTGGATGTTGGTTAATCCTGGTTTACATGGGTATCAGGGAGCCTCTAACAGCCAATGACTACGTCCTCTGTCTGTCACAGGACCTGTCTACAATGGAATTAAGCTTTTGGTCTATGTCCTAAGAAGGGAAGGGGAAGGGAGTTGAGTTCATTACTATCGATGTGCTTAAATACAATATAGTGCACACACACAGCATTTAAGTTTTTTTTTTTTTTTGCTGAATATCTACTCTTACATGTCTAGCAATGTAAAAGCCTACATTAGTAAAAATATTTTCATTTTGATCAAAGAGGCCTCTGTTTTGCAGCTTAAAGCCCTAGACCTGTTCCATCTTCATAATTCATCTGAAACATGATGACAAGCAGGAAGGCAAGTCAAGAGAGTGTAAAGGACTTTGCACAACAGTTTAAATAAGAATGTTGAAATGCCAAGTGCATTCAAAACTTAAATGCAAGATTTTAATTTTATCATTTGAAATTACTTGAATTTCTTCTTCCTTAATATAAATAATCATGATTTTATCTTTGTTATTGGCCTCTAATCATTGGAACCTGTTTTATTCTTAGATTCTTTTCATACTTAATAATTCATCAAGTAAAAAAAAAATAATTCTCCAGGTATGGTAGCGCACGCCTTTAATCCCAGCACTCGGGAGGCAGAGACAGGTGGATCATTGTGAGTTCAAGGCCAGCCTGGTCTATATAGTGAGTTCAGGGCCGCTGGGACTACAGTGAAACCCTGTCTCAAAAAGACAAAAAAAAAAATTCATCAGGTCGCCTAGCATGGTCCAAGTGACCTGATGGATGAGGTATAGACTTCCGTTTAGGGAAAAGGATTGGGAGAGAAGGACAAGTCTACTCTCCTGTTCCTTGTTGGCATACGTAGTGTGTATGTGGTAAGGGAACCCCTGATACTTTGTCAGCAAGAGTTTCTCAAGTAGTGAACTAGCATCATCCTCAGATAATGGGTTTAGTTGTTATGCTTTGTGGGAACAAAGGAGGCAACAAAGTGCTTAAGCATATAGGAAAGGAAAGTCCGAGTAACTCCTAGAGTCTAACATACAGACGCCATGTGCTGTCAGAAGTCTGGGTGGAGTGTGATGAAGTATAGTCCGCAGGACTCCTTGGGTAGGTGAAAACTTGTGGATATTGTCCAAACCAATAGTTTGGTTTTCTTTCTTACTTCAAGAACATAAGGATCACCTGGAGGTTTGTTAAAAATGAGGATCTATGCTCCATTTCTCAGTGGTTTTGTAAGAATGAGCTAAGATCTGGGATTAAAGATATTTAAATTTTTAAATTTTTTCAATTATAACCCCTAGTGGTAATATCTTACAAAACTACAATATGATAATCATGAAACTGACATCAACATGGTCAAGATAATGTTTTCATCACAAGGTTTTTCATGTGACCCTTGGTAGTTATACCTACTTCTCTCCTGTTGCCACCTCCCCTCTAAGTCCTGGTAACTATTTCTTTAATTTTGCTATTTTCAACAGTATTATATACATGGAATTACATGGTGTATAGTCTTTCAGGAATTAGCATTTTTCACCCGGCATAATTCTCTTAAAAATAATGTAGGCAGTTATTTGTGTCAGTAGTTCATTTTCTTTTAGTGATAAGTATGGATGTGCCATAGTTTATTTAACTATTCACTTGTAGAAGGACATTTTACTTCTAGGTTTTGACTACAAATAAAGTTGTTGTATTTATGTGCAGATTTTTGTGCAAACCTAATTTTGACTTTACTAGAACAAATACCTAGAAATACAGTTTATGGCTTGCCTTAGTTGCATGTTTAGTTTTGTAAGAAACTGCCAAGTGCTTTCCACTCCATCCGTGCCAGCATCCGATGCTGTCGCTGTGTTTTATTTTAGCCGTTTTAAGAGCTGTGAGTGGTATCTTACTGTGATTACTGAATTTCCCCAAAGGCTAATGATGAACATTTTCAGATTCCTTTTTGCCACCTGTATACCCTTTCTGGTGAAATGTGTCCTTTTGCCCATATTCTAGCTGCATTAACTTCTTTTTCCTTACTGTTGAATATTGGGGTTTCTTTACATATTGAAGCATTAGGCCTTGTTGAATATATGGTTTTCAAGTATTTTTTTCATATCTGTAACTTGCCTTCTTATTCTTCAGTTCAGATGGAATACAGCTTAGCATTTTTTCCTTTTAAGTATCATGCTTTCTTTTCAAATCTAAGTATCCTATCCAACCTGAGATCCCAAAATTTTCTCCAATGCTTTTTCCCCTCTAAGTTTATAGTTTCATGTGTTACAGTAGTTTGGTGATCAAGTTTGAGCTCTCTCTGTCTGTCTCTCTCTCTTGCTCTCTTTCTCTCCCTCACTCTCTGTCTCTTTGTTTTTTTTTCTTTTGTTTTTTGTTTTTTAAGACAGGGTCTCCCTGCAGTCCCAGATGGTCTGGAACTCACTATGTAGACAAGGCTGGCCTAGTTCTCACAGAGATTTGCCTGCCTCTGCCTCCCGGGTATTGGGATTAAAGGCATTTACCACTACGACCAGCATTTGAGCTCTCTTTTGTGAAAGTTCTGATGCTAAGGTTGAGGGTTCTTTTCATTTCTTTCCTTTTCTGTTTCTGTGCAATTGTTGGGAAGGCTGTTTTTTCTCCATTGAATTGGCCTTGCACCTTTGCCAAAAATCAGCTCACCATTCCGGTTTCTATTCTGTGTCCACTGTGCATGCATCTTTTCATTTGGGCTTGAAAACTGTAACTGTGTACGTCTGGAAAATGCAAGAGTGAGTCTTTCTACAGTATAAAGAATTGGCTATTCTTTTTCCTTTGCCATTTCATGTAAACTAGAATACTCTTATCCATATTTATAAAGAGCTACCTGGGATTTTGTATCTATGAATATTTTTCTGCAGGTCAGCCTACATCCTTTCTTCTCCCCATAAGTTAATAAATGGGAATTTTGGTTATGCTTCATTCAATTTTCATTGTGGCCAATGTCAGCTTACCCCTTGATCTACTTGTAATGTCTGGACATACAATATGAAATGGTATCACAACTATAAGTTATAGTAATAAAGTTGTATGAAAAACAAACAAAAACATTGAATGTTTTTCATTTGACTGTTTCATGTTCAGTATAATATGGTCCTGTTCTGTTGGCCCTTACCATTCAATCACTTCCTTTTACTTTAAGAAGTGCTTGGAGTAGAGGAGTGATTGTACTCAGAAAGACCATGATGTTTTAAGATATATGGAAACTACATGTTCTTTTCTCTATGCATTTACTACATTTGTAAACCATTAAGGAAATGTTATTCTCAGTTTTCAGAAGAAAATGCAAGTAAAATGAAGAAAATTTATGGAGAATTCTGCAGTCATCACAAAGAAGCTGTGAATCTCTTTAAAGAACTCCAGCAGAATAAAAAGTTTCAGAATTTTATTAAGGCAAGTATTTTTAAATTGTATTACAGAGTAGTAAACCAGCATGGGGAAATAGTTCATGCTTGTGTCTTGTATGATCTAAACAAATGTCCTGTCTAGGTTCTGTTCTTCAGGGGAAGGAGAAGGAAGTGGTGGGTTTATGGTAAAAAGGGAAAGTTTTGATGCTAGTAAAATATTTTTCCATTTCATCTTATTGGTATCTTTTATTTGTAAGGTCATGTCCCCCAAACTTCTGAGAATACTTGCAATGTTCTGGGAAGTTCTTTCATACCCTGTAAAATTATGTATCAGAAAAACCAAAGTAAAAATAAACATAGAATCTACATGGATTTGCTTCAGAGTGGATTAGTTTGAATTAATTTTGTGACATCATAAAATTTCATCTATAACATGTCTCTCTGGACAATTTATCCTTTGGAATATCATGATACTATTAGCTCTAAATAAAATTATCAATCATTTTTGATATCTTTAGATTTCACTGTTTATATCTTAAAATTGCATTAGTAACCCAGGAACTGATGAAGATTCATGTATCACATACGGAGGTTACAGCTCTTAAGTCTCCATTAATTTGAGTGCTCTTCCCCCCTGATCTTCCTGACTTTCCTGTTTATTTGTGGAAGAAATTTGTCTTATAAAACTTGTGGGAGTCTAAATTTTTATCTAGCATTTTAAGGATGCTACCAGATTCCCCTCTGTTTTCATGTACATGTGTAGCAGGCCTTGAAAATTTAAAAGACACCTTGGAGGATGGTGGGATTGAAATTAATGTCAAAAGCATCAAGTGTAATAATGCTATATATGGTTTAATTAACGGTGATAAGTCTGGAGATAACTATACAATTGTAGATTTGTTATTAAGTTCTCAAGTGAAAAGTAAATGCAAGTAGAATTTGTGTGTATATAAAAACCGTATATACTTTTCAAGCTCCGAAATAGCAATCTTTTGGCTCGACGCCGAGGAATCCCAGAATGCATCCTGCTGGTCACCCAGCGCATCACAAAATACCCAGTCTTGGTGGAGAGAATACTGCAGTACACAAAGGGTGAGTTATGATTTCAGGGACAGGCTTTGCCTCACTTATTTCTTTTAATCATAATTGAGGGGTCCTAAAGAGCTATGAATGTTCATAGCCTGCCATTCCTAAATGCTTTCGTTATGAGGAAACTGTTACAGCCTTCAAGTTGAGATTTGTTTTGAGAGATGGTTTTCTTTAAAAATTGCATTTCTCTCTCTCTCTCTCTCTCTCTCTCTCTCTCTCTCTCTCTCTCTGTGTGTGTGTGTGTGCATGTGTGTGTCCGTGTGTGTGTCTCTCTCTCTCTCTCTCTCTCTCTCTCTGTGTGTGTGTGCATGTGTGTGTCCGTGTGTGAGCGTGCATGCACACTGTGAGCACATGTGGAGCCAGAGGATAATGTGTGGAAGTTGGTTCTCTCCTTTCCATGTGGGTCTGAACATGGAAACTCAGGTCATCAGGCTTGGCAGCAAGTGCCTTTATCTCTGCCTGAGCCATCTCTCTGGTCAAGGAATTATCTTTTGTAATAATACAGCTTTCTAATATTCTGAGTTCCTACAAGGAGCACAAACCATGCAGGTTTCTTCAGAGCTTGCCCTTGACTTTCCCTTTATGTTTTTCCCATATCTAGACCTTCCTCCAAGCTTCCCTTCCTTTTATCTGTTACCTTCACAACAGTCTCATGAAACATGATCCTATCAGCAAACATCAGCATACCCAAGCAATGAGTTATTAGATGGAGAATGAGTGGCCTTGTCAATTCATTACATTCCAGGGAGTAACATTAGGCATCATTTAAGAAGCTGTCAGTACACCTGACTAGATTGTAAACTCCTGGGTTTGTGAGACCGGTGTCCCCGGGTTCATAGCTAGATCTTCAGTGTCTAATGCAATGGTTGGTGCAAGCTATCAATAGTACATATAAGTTCAATGAATGAATGAATAAAATACTAATTCTCAAGCCAGCTTATTGATCTTGACAAAAAAATGTTAGCTCAGTAATGTGTTCTATTAACAGAGGCATGGGTTTGAAATTGTATACATTTGCAAGGCTATTGTATGTATTTGAGTCTTTTACTCATTAGTTGGGGAAGCTAATTAACTAATCCTGTTTGCTCCATTACAAAATGAAAATAATCCTGGCTTTATGAAATTTTTGTGACTAAATGAGATCATCTCAGCAGTGCCCAATGTTCAGTAAGGAAGATCTATTTTTCTTGCCTTTATTAATATTGGTTAGGGATAATTAAAATGGTTATGAGATCTTAAATCTTTATAAAACTCAACTTATGAGTAGCCAAACATAATTTATCCTTCCCATTTCATTTTCTCAGTCACATTTAGAACTAAATCTGGCAAAAATGGCACTGACTGTTCCTTATGCCTCACTTTTATTGCTCTTTATGATTTAATGTATAAGGAAATGTAAAAATAATATATGGAGAAAGCATCACAAATTTGGTTCTCAGCAGAGCAAAAACAAAATTAAGGCCTTCCAGTTCATATTATGTGTGAATTCTCTTAAGTTCCTATAATACCTCAAGGTCTAAAATGTATCAGATTGTGTTAGTCAATGATCCTTTGGGCTGGAGAGATGGCTCAGCAATTAGGAGCACTGGCTGCTCTTGCAGAGGACCCAGGTTCAGTTTCTAGCACCTATGTGGCAGCTAACATCCACTTGCAACTCCAGTTCCAAGGGATCCGACACCCTCTGATGGCCTCCAGGGGCATTGCACTCACGTGGTGCACTTATATACCTGCAGGCAATACACTCATACACATAAAATAAAAAATAAAATAAAATATTTTTTTAAAAAATGGTCCTACTCTAGGATTCATCCCATGCAAATTCCTGGGAGAATAGGTAACAATGGTGACCTACTGATGTGAGAACTGTAATTGTGAGTTATGGCTCTTTGGCATATCAGTCAGCATGGTGCTGGATAGATGTCTCCTCCTCAGAGCAGAACTTGCCACTGGTCAGTCACTCCCTGAGCCTCTGGTGCTACATGACTGTTATGGCAGTACTTCTCAAACTTCACTTACATGCCTATTCTGAGTCAGTAGAGCCCAAGGTCTCTATTTCTGGACACCCAGGGAGGCTGATGCTGTTACACTTTGAGTTGCAAGGCATTACAAGACAGTAATTTATCAAAGGACTTTGAGCCTTTTCTTAGAGTTGTTCCAAATCATCTTGTAATTCAACTTTGCTTTTCTTTGTTTTTCTAGTTGTGAAATAGGTTCTTTAGAAGTGAAACCCCTTCCTAGAGGAGAAGGGCTCTGTGGAGGAGAGAGGACATAGTGAGGTGTGTTCTTTGGAAGGCAGTGAGAAAGATTCTTCCTTGGAAAGATGGGGATCAGATGTGCTCTATGAGGTGTTTTGGTAAAGCCCACATACATAATGTGAAGGCACTTAGAACCTGAGAACGTCTAGACCCTTTGGAAGACTAATTCTGTTCCTCTTGACTGCTCTTTCTAAGCGTATATAGCTTGGAAAGAGTAGCTCTAGGCTCTGGAGAGCCTTTGGATTCTCTGCCCATTTTCCATTCCTCCTCTCCTTCTAGTGCTTCAGGTCCAGGCACCTGAGTAAACATCAACTAGCTGACCTTTATCATCAAATACAGAAAATATCTAAATTCACTTTCATCTAAGGTTTCAGGAAGCCATTCCAGAAACTCCTCCAGTGTATTTTCTTAAGGTAGTCTGGAGGTGAGAGCAAGTGGCCAGTGTTTTAAAGAGCAAGTGGAATTGGTGGCAATCTCCTCTGTGTGCATGAGCCTGGCTGACTTCCATTAGGTGAAGTGCCTGGGAACCTTAAAATATTTTCATTTCATCATCAGAAGAAAGAAAATGTCAGCTCAAAGAAAATGTTTTAATTATCATATTAAGTTCATCAAATTTATGCTAATGTAGTTTTGAATGTTATTTTTTGGGGCGGAGGAAAAAACTCAGAAGGCAAACGAGTCTATGCCCATTCAAATCACCTTGTGGTACCATTTCTTCGAGGACATGGGCTTGACTCTCTAGCTGGGTACAGTTCTTAGAAACATGTTATGGGGATTACCTGCTTACCTTGTTCTAGGAAGGTAAAAGGAACACCCAAATTAATTCATGACATAGTTCCTGCTTATATCAGTTACTTTTCTTGTTGCTATGACCAAATGTCTGATAGGAAGTAACCTGAGGAAGGAAGATTTATTTTGGTTCACTGTTCCGAGGGGATACAGTCCATCATGGCATCTGGAGTGTGAGGCAGGTGGCCACATTGCATGCAGACAGGAAGCAGGGAGATGAATCCTGTTGCTCAATTTCTTCTTCCTTTTTGTTCAGTCTGGGACTCAGCCCATGTAATTGTGCTGCCCATAATCAAGGTGGGTTTCCCTAAGGTAGTCCTCTCTGGAAACTTTTAGAAATGCCCAGAAGCGTGTTTTCTTGGTAATTCTAAATCCAGTCGAGTTTACAGTGAAGATTAACTCTCACACTGCTGTAGAAAGTCTTATCCCTAGAAGTCAGACACCACATTGTCAGCTAATGTACATTTAATAATGCAGGTCTTTTATATCAAGTATTGTAATGCTTCTTTGTATGGATACAGAGAGATTTTATCAAAATGATTTTTTATTTATTTACTTTTATGTGTATGAGTGTTTTGCCTGCATTATGTAAGTGTACCCATGCATGCCTACAGAGCCAGAGAGAGCTTTGAATACACTGGTACTGGAGTTTCAGACAGTCGTTAGCTACCATGTAGGTGCTGAGAACTGAACCTGGGTTCTCTGCAGGAGCAGTCAGTGCACTTAACTGCTGAGCCATCATTCCAGCCCCAGGGAAATATTTTAATATTTGAATTTAATCCAACATTTTTCTGATAGGATCATTGTTATATTTTAAAACAGAAGAAAAAATCTTTCTTAGTACTCTGGATTACTATAATTTTCTTTCTTTCTTTCTTGAAGCAGAACGGACTGAAGAACACAGAGACCTGTGCAAAGCTCTTGGCTTAATTAAAGACATGATCGCAGCTGTGGATCTGAAAGTCAGCGAGTATGAAAAGAACCAAAAATGGCTTGAAATCCTAAGTAAAATCGAAAACAAAACATATACAAAGCTCAAAAATGGCCATGTGTTTAGAAAGCAGGCCCTGATCAGTAAAGAAAGGACTCTCTTACACGATGGGCTTGTTTACTGGAAAACCGCTACAGGTCGTTTCAAAGGTACTGTGGCTTTACCAGTCCAATATCTCCCTTTGTACGCATTACTTATTCAACAGAGAACAGATTTTCAAAATAAAAATGGTTAGAACTGCAGATATGCCTACATAAACACTTGATTTTTCAGTTGAAAGATCAGGTTGTAAAGTTCAGTTGGCAGCTGTGACCAGTGAAACACACATTTGGTGGGAGTTTGCTGTCCTAAGCAAAACTCTTCACATGTACTTTCATGAATTTGCAAGCTTATGATGTCTGAAATCAAAGGAATTGGGAGTTCTGCTAATTGCTGGCATAGAAATATTCTGGTAAATGTGTGTTGAAAGTGAGACAGCATACACCTACACAGTAAGGGTGTGCTGTGTGCCAAGACAGCCTGGAGCTGTCAGACCATGGAGTGGAGAAATGAGAAAACAGAATATCATCTTTGTTATTAAGTAATATGACAGATCTACGCACATACTGGCCCCGGGGTAAACTCTCCCTCAGTGGTACTATTTGCTAACAGGCTTTAACTTGACTCTGTTAGTCTGGTTAGGGTCCAAAGCTCTTTATTTAGGTTCTCAAGGACTGACCATGTAGCTAAGTACCTTACCTGACGTGTGCTTTCTTATACCTCTGGATCTCGAAAAACTGACTGTTGCTCAATTCTCCTTCCTGAGATTCTGATTTTATTGGTCATGAGGTGAAGCCCAAGCTTAGAAGCTTGTCAGATGAGTCTTCTTTATAGCCAGGGCTAAGGACCTTGAGTCTAGCCTCCTTGTTTTTAAGACTTCATCTTAATAACATCCTCAGGCAAGGAAGGAGAACGAGAAGCTATTCTCTAATAGTTACTTACAGGTCATGACCCACTGATGGATGATCAGATTTGTGTAATTAAAATTAAAATTTTAATTAATTTCTGTTTTATGTGTATGAGTGTTTTACCTGCATGCATATGAGAGTACTGGTGCGTGCAATGCCAGAAGAAAGCATTGGAGCCCCCGGAACTGGAGTCACAGAAGGTGGTTAGCCACCATGTAGGTGCTGGGAACTGAATCCAGGTCCTCAGCAAGAGCAGCCAGTGTTCTTACCTGCTGAGTCCTCTCTATAGTCCTGGAAAATCAAGTTTTGATGGAACTTCAGCAGTGGCATTTTTTGATTAATGGCTTACAGTGTTGTATTGAAAAACATTAACTGCAATAGGTCCTGTTTCTCTTTGTTCACTTAATAGAAGTAATCTGTTTTGGGTTAGACTGTGCAGTGATTACAATGAGGGGTGGGAGGGTTCTCGAAAACTTTCCAAAGGAAACTCAGTTAGACCTAGATAGAACAAGTTTTCCTGCGTAATGTGATGCAGAAGCTGCCCCTCTTCCATTTTTATTCAGCCACATTTTCTCCCTAAGGTAAGGGCATACTCCATGCTCTTAGAACCTTCTTTTGCGGGGTAGCGTAGGTCCTAGATGCATGTTGAGACAAAGTCTTCCTCTGTAACCCAGGCTGGCCTCAAACTCATCCTCTGGCTTCAGTCTCCCAGGTGCTAGGATTACCAGCCCACATCGTCTTACCAGCTGAGAGCCTTCTTTTATAGCTGATATTTTTCTTTCATTTGGAAACTGAACTATTAAAAATTTGCTAGAGCTTTAGCTATAATTACACACAAGCCTAGTTTATCTATAGTTGTATACACAAACATGCACATTTAAACAATATTCTAATTTTAGCTATTATAGATATCTTTAGCTATCATAATGAAAGTTTTTTAAATAAAATTTTCATCACTAAGCTTTAGTTTTTGTTAAATCTATGTAAATTTCAAGCATGAAATTAAAATGTGTAATAGTCATCTGAGCTGAGGTTTGCATCATTAATGCTACTATGTTTTTGTCTTTGAAGATATTCTAGCTCTACTTCTAACAGACGTGCTGCTTTTCCTACAAGAAAAAGACCAGAAATACATCTTTGCAGCTGTTGTAAGTATATGATGACACAATGCGTATTTTTAATAGTTAGTGTTGTATTTCCTTGAACAGTACGTGAAATTCCTAGTGAAATCAAATGGTCACTTGGCAAGAACATGCCTGTGGTACATTCCTAGTGCTCTGACAGGTTTCAAAGCTGGTTCAGCAGGGAGTTTAATCAATTGTAAAAATATTGAAATGTTTCAGTATTGATGGTATGGACATTGCCCTTGGTCCCCCAAGTGCTTCTCTGCTGTCTGGCTGAGTCTTTCCTCTAGTTCCTATCCTCATCCCCATCCCCTGGTCTCAGCTCCAGCAATTGGGATGCTGGGCATAATAACAATGCTGGTCATAGGTCTTTTCCAGCATTTTGCTCTCTATTCCTACTGGATGATACTCTTATTGTACCTCATGCTAACATCATTTCTAACTGTGTGATAATGTTCCTTCTTCCAAACAAGAGAACATCATGGTTTCCAAACAAGGTTCTTTCTTTTTCATTTTTTGTGGTGCTGGGAATTGAACCCAGGACCTTGTGCATGCTAGACAAATGCTCTACTACTGAGCTACATCCCCAGGCTTGAATATTCTTTTCCTGTTGTAGTGGCTTTTAGTGATGAAGGCTTTCATGTAACAACCTTCCCTTTGTGATATGTAAATTACTCTTATTGTTGGCACATAGATTTTAGCCTACTACTGAAAATCAGTGGTTTATAACATATCTTACACAGCATCGGGGTGCTCCAAAGTGTCATGGAGAAGGAAGATATCACCAGTTAACTCCTTGTTAGTATCATCAGGCCCTGCTAGGGAAAGGAAGTCAAAGCGCAATATTCAAGAGGGCAATGGTGACTCTAAAATGCAAGCATTTGTTATCTATTGAATGATAGGCTATTTGGGTACATGAGCAAATATCACTCCATTTGGTTTTGGAAAATTTGAAGATTCATGAAGTTTCAAATTTGCTGTCTAGAGAATATAAAGAAGCATGTCTCACTAGTGATGGGATTCTATGCAGAGAGGCTGTCTAGAGAATATAAAGAAGCATGTCTCACTAGTGATGGGATTCTATGCAGAGAGGCTGGAGCAACCTGTGCTTGTCAGGTTGCTCCAGGGGCTCCTTCACCCTGCCCATCCACTGCTTTCTTCACACCTCTCATTGGCACCCTGATGCTGGCTACAGCAGAGGATCATGTGGAGCCTTATACAAACCTCCATGCCCTATTTGCACTGGATCTATTACACATTTCATTCAAGTGTTCTGATTTGTCTAGTAACCTCCCTATGCTACCTGGGGAACTCTGAAAAAGCACAGAGAAAAACCCAAGAAGGTTGGGTCCATTGTATTGAACCTGTGGGATGGTGGGAGCCAGATTGGAAGAGAAATTTTCCTACTAGATCTTTATAGAAATGACGATTTCTTCAGTACCAGACACCTGACAAGAGGGATGAATCCTGCTTCTTGAGTGGTCTGGTAAGCCCAGTGACCTGTTGACTGAGCAAGAGTTAGACACAGTATGACAGCAGATACAGTGTTTTCTAAGACAACAAAACATATGGATTCAGAGCCAAGTTTTGATGCTCAACTTGAAGTGTAGCACGACTCCTTGAAGAGTTATGTGTGGTGCCCAGAGACAACATTAACATTTAGGAGGTGGGAGGCTGGGCATGCAGCCTACCAATATCAGAGTGAAGGTGACCGCAATTTAGTTCTCTTTGGTAGAATATCCTTTGCCATGTACAACAAAAGATTGTTACTGGCACTGTTTCTAGATGCCTGAAACATAGCAGCACACACCTAAAGGTGATACTGAGGAGAAAAAGAGAAAGTCCTATCTTACCATTCGAGAGTCAGGTGTACCCTGCTGTTGAATCTCATGCTTTCTGGTTGCATTCATCTGACAGCAGCCCCAGTTTCTTAAGTTCAGAATATACACATATCTGACTTTCCTAGTTCCCACCCTAGAGCTTTAGGAAGATACCCTCCCAGTAGAACCCACAGGTGAGATTTTTCCATTCTGTATAACCAGTAGGAAAACCTTTAATAGGTGCTTATCTTGTTATATGGTACAGAAAACAAGCTCAATTTGGAAACTGCCTGAAGATAAGTATCTGAAAGTAGCAAGAATATATAGTAGTGTCCTTACAAGACAGTTTTATTTTATTTTATCTTACCTTACTTTAAGAGCAAGCAGCTGGAAATAGGAGGTGTAGGATAAAGTAGGCATGTCGATCAGTTCTGAAATTTTGAGTGAGCCTCAGAAGAATCTCTTGAATATTAAAGAAGGAAACTTCAAACTTGAAACGATAGAAAAGACAAAATGAACATGTGTATCTGCAAATTCAAGTTCAAAGTATGAAGCAAGCTTAGGACCTTTTCATTACAGTGGAATCACTTTCTAAGAGAATTGGTACCAAAAGAATATGGTGTAAGAGTTGGACTGAGGACGTTCACCCCTTTCCTTGTACTCCTTTATCAGAGGTCTTCAGTTCCAGATGTCCATAGAGACTGGACAAGAGTGTAAATAAATCAAGTCAAGCAGTCAGTGTCAAGAAGATAGTGGAGAGCAGTGGGGACTGGCCTGAACTAGTGGGCACACATCCCGTGTCAAAGTAAATTAATTGGGCTTACTCAGATACAGGTGGTGTCTGTAAGTTAAGTGAGAATATGGTCCAGAATACCAGTCTTCTGTTTCCACCAAACACCCACAACTCTACAGTATTTTTAATAGGTAGAATCTCTCACTTTTTTTTGTCTTTTTGAGACAGGGTCTCTCTGTAGCTCCAGTTGTCCTGGAATTCACTATATAGACCAGGCTGGCCTCGAACTCACAAAGATCCGCCTGCCTCTGCCTCCCAAGTGCTGGGATTAAAGGCGTGCGCCACCACACCTGGCCCAAGTCTCTCACTTTTCAAATGTTGGTAACTTCTTAAAATGGTGTTAAAGTTCTATGTCACAATCAAAATATCTCTGCAGACTGGATTGGGCCCTTCCATCACTAGTGCATAACATCTGTCTCCAAAGTAGGTGTGCTACTTTCATTCCTGGGGATGTTAAGTCTTGTTTGTATGAATAATGACAGGCCTTCTGGTCTGTTGGAATTGAATTAATTCTTCTTTATTATCCTTTAGATTTCACTTTTGAAAGATCTTATCCCACCACCTTCCCTTCCTTTGTAACACTAATCAATTAATAATAATTTCATATTCTTCCATGTCAAGCAACTCAAACCCTCCTTACATTTTTCACACACAGAACAGAAGCTGAATAATACATTGAAGCAAGGAAAGCATCCTAGAGAATAGATCCACAATAGCATAAGGGATCTTAATAATATGTAGAGGCCTTCCCTCATTACAGAGGAAAGGATTCAAGAAAATCTGCCATAAAGCTGTTTTACCTTCCATTTCCAGAGGCCAAGCATGGGCCTGGGTCCCATGATGTCTGCTCCATCATGATCTATAATTCTTCTCACAGTGCTTTAAAAACCATGTAAAAGGTACTTTAGAGATGCCTTGGCTAATAACTCCAGATATGGCATAGCTATTCAACATAGCTTGGAAGGCAGGCAAGCCAGTACCAAGCAGTCAGTAGTGGAGAATGGAGTGGCGTGCTCTGGATAAAGGCGTCCAGTCCTCAAGAGAGAAACAAAACCACACATGCTGCAGTGGGCTCTGACAGCAGTGGTGGAAGCCACAGACCAAAGCAGATTCTTTACTCCCATACTGCTCATCCTGCAGGCATTCTTTTGACCATTCTTTCGATCGTAGCTCTTGAGCCAAATGAGAGGCTGGCAGGATCTTCATCTGAGGTCCCCAGGGTGTAGCACTGAAAGACCACAGTAAATGTTGGTAGAAGTGATTTTTTACAGCTTGGACGCCAATCTTAGACTTTTTCTATTTCCCTCTCATGGAATTGTGTTAAATTTGGTTCTTCAGACATTGGTTGAATGCCTACTCAGTGCAAGACATTGTGCTTAGTATAAAAAGATGAGTTAGACCCAGTCTGGCTGTCCTAGTTACTTTCTATTGCTGTAATAAAAACACTGACCAAAATCAACTGGGTGAGGAAAGGGTTTTTGTGACTTAGAGCTCAGTCCATCATCATGGGAGGCCAAGGCAAGATTTCAGGGCAGGAACTAGGAACACAGAACATGGAGAATGCTACTTACTGGCTTGCTCTCCTGGCCTGTGCTCAGCCTGCTTTCTTATACAATGCAGGACCACTTGCCCAGGGATGGCGCCACCCACAGTGGGCTGGGCCCTCCCACATCACTGAACAATCAAGAAAATGCTCCACAGACATGGCCGCAGGCCAGTCCAATGGAGGAAATTTCTCAATTGAAGTTCCCTCTACCCTGGTGTGTCAAGTTGACAATCGAAGCTGTCCAGCACACCTGCTCACTAAGTGATCATCTGGTTGGTGAGGAGAAGATACACCTATACATAGAGCTATAGTAGTTCTGGGGCTGAAGTCTATAATACAAGAACAGAAGAGGCTAGTGACACGCAGGAACTTTTGGGTCTTATCTCCCCATTTCCACATTTCATTTCCTGATCTACCCCTTTACTTTCTAGGGTTCAGTTTACATCACTATTTTGAAATTAATTGCCAAATCCAAAGGACTCTTTAGGTTCTCATCCTTATCAATAGTTTCATAATATTTGATACACCATTTCCCATCTCTCTTTCCTTGACCATAGCAGTTTGATAATTTTTTTCCTTGCCCCTCTGATTTTTTTAAAGTTATCCTTTTAAACCACTAATCTTAAAAAAAAAGTTTAACTATGGGACTGGAGAGATGGCTCAGCAGTTAACAGCACTGGCTACTCTTATAGGGGACCCAGATTCGATTCATAGCACCCATATGGCAGCTAACAACCATCTATAATTCCAGTTCCAGGGTAATCCAATGCTTTTTTCTGACCTCCACAGGCATCACTCGACACAGGTGCACTTATACACATACAGGCAATACATTCCATACACATAAAATAAAAATAAATTTTTTTTTGTCTTTTTGAGACAGGGTCTCCCTGTAGTCCCAGCTGGCCTGGAACTCGCTATTGAGACCAGGCTGGCCTCGAACTCACAGAGATCGACCTGCCTCTGCCTCCCCAGTGCCGGTATTAAAGGCGTGCGGCACCACACCTGGCTTACAAATAAATATTTTTTAAAAATGAGTTTTACTATGTGTATTTGTGTGCCTGTGTGTGGGTATGTGCACAAGAGTACAGGTTCTTGTGGAATCTAGAAGAGGGTGTCAGATGCTCTGGAGCTGGAGTTGCAGGCAGTTGTGAGAAATCTGACGTGGGTGCTGGGAACTGAAAAACAGTACTCTGCACTCTTAAATCCTGACCCATCTCTCCAGCCCCTAAACCACCAATCTTAAGGACAAATATTCCCCTAAGTCATCACTTTCTATCTGCTTTGATTTGAGTATGAAATGTTCCCCACAGGCTCATGTGTTGAATGCTTTGTCGCCAGCTGGTGGTGCTGAACACTCTGCCACAGGGATGGCAGAGCTAATGTGCTATCCTTTCCCCTCTGCAGTGGAGAATTTATCAACGTCCGAAGATTTTTGAAAAGATGACAAGTGAGATAAAGTTTGCCCAATCCTGTTGCTTTCTGTGGCTCCTGGGCTCCGTGTGACTCTTGCTCTGGAGACAATGTAGTTTCACCTACACATCCTCTTCTTTCATGCAGGACCAGAAGCCATCAGTTATTTCCCTTCAGAAGCTTATTGCTAGAGAAGTTGCTAATGAGGAGAGAGGTATGTTTTTGATCAGTGCTTCATCAGCTGGTCCTGAGATGTATGAAATCCATACCAATTCCAAGGAGGAACGAAATAACTGGATGAGGCGGATCCAGCAGGCAGTAGAAAGGTAACATTGCTGTGTGTCATCTATGGAATGAACTTGTTCAGTTGGGAAACACATTCTAACCATGTCTCCCTTGCATGAAAACTTTGCCTCAGCCACAGTTGCCTGCTCCCTGACCTTTGCCCTCGCCTGCTGTAGCATCTCACCTGCAGCTTTGTTCTCTGCACACCTTCCTGCATGTTGTGTCCTCTCCTCCCCTCTACCTGGGCACTTTGGTGCAGCTCCCACCTCATCTGCTTCATGAAGACCTCTTCAGCCAGGTGGTCTCTGCCTTACCTGAACTGCTGTCACACCTGCTCTCTAAGGCATTTATTTGGCTCTTGTCATATATTGCCGATAGCTGTTGAATTTTATATGTAGATACGTGTGCTTCATTACATTGGAAGCTCCTTGAGGGCAGGGACCATGTGATATGTTTCTCTGTGTACCTTGGACTGAAGAATCATTCAATAAATGATTGGCGAATCTTAAGGTTCTCAGTTACTTGTGTAAGAATAGTTTTGATATATTAGGGGCAAGGGTGGGAGTGGTAATATTATTAGTAGTAATTTGATTAGTTGGATGACCTTGGTATTTTATAAATTGCTTCCATCTCTTCTGCACTCTGTACCCAGTAGGGTACCTGCTTTAGGCCTTAAATCTTTCTACTCTTTCTTCATTAAAAGGAATTTTCAAATGGTGTATAAAGCAAAATTTTGTTACCTTAGTTGTACTTAATGACTTAATACTTGTGTTGTTGTTGTTGTTGTTGTGTGTGTGTGTCAGAACATTTGAGTCATCCTATAGAGCTAGTTTTGGACTATGTGTTATAACCTGTGAGGTCCTTTAAGAACTCAAGAAAACCAATTTCTTGGCAATGTGGAATGATGAATTCTCTTCATGCTAATTTTTTTTTTTTTTTTTGCCTCTGTGACCAATTCTTTTGCCAAGTTCCCATGTTTTTCTAATGAGCTCAGAGCTTCTTGGAACTCGTTTCAGTGATGTCTTAACTGTTGTCTTTTCAAGTTGCCCAGAAGAAGAAGGGGGAAGGACAAGTGAATCTGATGAAGAGAGGCGGAAAGCTGAGGCCAGAGTGGCCAAAATTCAGCA
Source organism: Nannospalax galili (assembly GCF_000622305.1). Lineage (NCBI taxonomy): Eukaryota > Metazoa > Chordata > Mammalia > Rodentia > Spalacidae > Nannospalax > Nannospalax galili. Next base: position 724,348 of record NW_008342399.1, on the reverse strand, counting down.
GTGTCAAGGTACAGTGTGCACAGCTCTGGCCCCCTGGTCCTGGTGTTCTTGAGTGATGGGAAGGCCCTGGTGTCATGAGCAAACGTTTATTACAGTGATTAATTGTGTGTACCTGAGGTCCACCTTACCCACCCTCCACCAAAACCACTTGACAACAGACAAGGTACATGTGACTAGGATATAAACACAAATCCACAGAACACATCAGAAGCAATAATTGTAGACCACATGGTGCTGGTGAGCATCGGCGTGGCTGCCAAGTCACACTTGTATGACTAGACAAGGAGCTCAACAAGCAAGGCCATCAAGTGCAGATCTGTGAATCTCACTGATTCTCAAACTCCAGGCCTTACATTAGAGTCACTTAGAGAGCTCATTAAAAACAATACCTACCCCCCACTCATTTAAACCAACTGAAGCAGAATCTGCATGCATGGGGTGTAGACTTGAGTATTTTAAACTCCTCCCACAGGCAACTCTGGGGTACACAGAGGATAGGGGCTCTCTGGATTCAATGTTAGTTGGGATCTCTAGGCTTTAAGAATTTATAACATGTTGAAATCAGAGGAAATTTGATGCATGTAAAGATGGTCACAGAAATTCGATGTTTAGAAGCTGGGCCATAAACCAGTGTTTGGCTTTGTCCAAGACAAACTGAAGACCGAGGACTCTCAGCCCCACACTGTTCTCCCCTAGGAGCATTCACTCATCGCAGAGAGGCCACCTCAATTTTCTCTCCTGAGCTCGGTATTTAGTCTTAATAGAAAACAGCCTCTGTAACAAAGAATAGCTCTGTAACCTCTTCTGGAATTCAGGGAATGAGAAAGGCAAATTGATTTATTCAGTGCAGTGGAAGATGGGAGAGGTGTTAAGTCAATTGCTAGAGGCCACGGTTGCCAAGTAGAAGAGTCAGGATTTGAACCTGGGTCTCTCTTACCCAACAAAAATACACTTTACCTTTTGGGCCAGACTGCTTGCTAAGTAGTGGTATCTTTTTCTTTTTAAAATCTGTCTTCTTGATTCTGATAACCTTGCATGATGAATATTATTTCATAGAAATACTCAGTAACCAAGACCAACAAATCTGTACATATTTGGAAGAAAAGCTACATATCTATGCTGAACTTGGGGAACTGAGTGGCTTTGAGGATGTCCACCTGGAACCACACCTCCTCATCAAGCCTGACCCAGGAGAGCCTCCCCAGGCAGCGTCCTTACTAGCAGCAGCACTGAAAGAAGGTGAGTTGCTCTGGAAATGATTTGGTTTGACAAACTCAGAAGATGTTTATCACTGTGTGTCACACATGGTGATCTTGGTGCTGAGAATACAGCAGAATAAGACAGAATATAACATTCCAGAAATATCAATATATAAAGAAGCATGAAGAGGAATAAGCAGAATAAAGGGATGGAGAATCATGGAGCTAGAGATGGGGTGGTTCTGTTTTATATCAGGTAGCCAGGGAAGGCCTCTTTGATACAGTGCTATGTGAGTTGCCAGGAAGTGAGAAAACCAAGTGTATCTTAGGAAAGGATGTCCTAGACCTAAGGAACAACAGGTGCTAAGACCCTGAGGCAGGTGTGGTGGTTTAAATGAAAATGTCCCCCATAGGTTTCAATATTTGAATACTTGGTTAGTTGGTAGTGCTGTTTGGGGACGGTCTTGGACCCTTTAGGAAGTGTGGTCTTGCTGGAGGAAGCATGCCACTGAGGGTGGGCTTTGAGAATATATAACCTTGACCATTTTGAATTTGCCTTGATGTTTCCTGTGCCTGCTTGCAGATGTGAGCTCTTGGCTTTCTGCTCTGGCTGCCTCCTGCCATGCCTCCCCCGCCACAATAGACTCTTATCCCTCTACAAGCATAAGCCCAATAAACTTTTCCTTCTATAAGTTTCCTTGGTAATGGTGTTTTATCACAGCCACAGAAAAGGAACTGATACTTTTCTGAGTACCAGGATTGTTTGAGGAGTATCAAGACTCAGGCCACCATGCAGATGGGCTACAATGGGGGATGGGGTGTAAGGAAAGCAGGGGATGAGCCAAAGGTTAATTAGGTCTCAGATTACATGGAGTAGGAAAAGAACGTTGTATTTCATCCTGCCTGAAATGGGAAGCATTACAGTTTGGAGTGGAGGAGTGACTTGATTTGTGGTTTAAAATGAACCATTTGTGGCATAAAGAACAGATGCTAATAACAAAGTCCAAGGTAAAACAGTGGGAGGTGATGGCCCAGGTAGGGTGGAGGACAAGATTATTGGAGATGGAAAAATAAAGTTGATGAGAGGCCAGGGTCAAAAAGGGACTTCACTTGTAAAGTTGAATTTAGTGAGAATTTTGAAATGATTAATAGTGGAGGGAGGGATGATACCAAAAGGTTCAATGAGCTCAGGAGTGGCTGGGGGACTAGGGACATAGCAGAAAGGGGGATGGGAGAGTGACCAAGAGCTTCAAGGGAGAAAGGAGCTTAAGGGAGAGGGAGAGGTGAGGTTAATAGCCCAGAAGGGAAAGTGGGGACCACTGAGTGGCAAGGAGTGCAGTTGTTCAGAGGAATTGCTGGAAAGTTACAGAGTGTGGACACCTATAGATGTGACCCACTGCCTGTCTATCACTACAGTTTTACTGAACACAGCCATATCTACTGGTCGACACATCATGTCATGTGCTCATTCCTACACAGTGACAGAGATGGAAGTTTTGACAGAGAACCTGTGACCTATATTACCTACAATATTGACTGGATATTTTGTAGGAAAATGCTTGGCCAAACACAGGTTTAGAACCTCAGAATGTTTACTCTTGGAAAGAATTTAGAAGCTATGAGTCCACTCACAGTTGAAGAAACTGGGGTCTTGAGAAGGGTCTTGAGAAGGGCCATATTCATCAAGCATCCATTGTGGGCACCATTGTGGCACTGAGGAAACAATGATGTTTTCTGAGCTTCCTAGCAGGGGAAGACAGACAATATGCAAGAAAATGGTAGTTCAAAAAAATCACACAGAAGTAAGATGAGGAGCTAGGCTTTACAGTGCTCAGGGAAGAGCCCCTAGAGGTTATTTTTTGAAGGCGAGTGTTGAGAGTTATGAAGAAGCCAGCTGTCTGGTGATCTGGGAGAGGACTATTCTTGGCAAAACTTAAGTGTAAAGACCCAGAAGATGGAGTGTGCAAGAAAGAAAGAAGCCCTAGTGATAGAAGACAGGAGTGCCTGCCTGAACTGAGGTGATAGGAGTTGTGTATGGATCAGATCATTGGAAAATATGGTTAAAATGTTGTTGTTGTTGTTGTTGTTGTTGTTCTTAGAGAAGATCCTGGTTGTTTTGGCTGCACGGGCTTATCTTTGAATCTTCAATTCCATTCTTTTGGTTTATATGTTTTGTGTGTTTATCTCTATGTGTGTACCAGTGCTTACTCTTTAAGGATTACCTAAAAAAAAAACTCAGAAGAAAAAGTTATTTGGGGCTGTGTGATCCTAATCCTATTGGCCAGAATGCTATATACAAAAGCATTACACATTCAGGAATTTATGCATAAAGGCTACTGCATCTTATCATTCTTAGTTTATTGTTGTTGTTGTTGTTGTTGTTGTTGTTATAAAGGCACTGAAAATCATTGAAAACTTTTAATTATGGCTGTAGTGTGATCTTGTGCACATCTTAAAAGCACACTGGTATAGAATGGTGAATGGAACTTAGGGATGAGTTTATCGGGAGACATGTTAGATATTAAGTGTGGAAACAGAGGAGAGGTGTTGATGCATTGATCTAGGCCAGAACCATTGGCAGTGGAAGCAGTGAGAAGTAGATAGATTCAAGATGTATTTTGGAGCTAAAGCCAAGTAGATTGACAAGAACCAATGATTTCCCCCTCCCTCATGATAAAGTCATAAATGGAATAAGTCACCTGCTCGTATGTTGAGCCAGTGGCTTTGACTTCCTTTTCTCTACCACTGTTTTACCTAGTGAGAGGTTGAAAATCCACTGGCTTCTGTTCCTTCAGCCTACCATGTGATAAAGAAACAGGAACAACTGTGGACCCTCCTGCTCAGGGGAAGCCACAGCAGTTGAGGCACTGTGTAGGCTGCAGATGGGAATCCAACCCAGAGTCATTAACCAAACCTGACTGCAGCTGAGAGGTTGAGCAGGGATTCTTGGTGGTGGTGGTGGTGGGGCATCATTGTCTGAAGATAGGCAGTTGAGTACACACTTTGGATGGTCTCTGTGCTCTACTGGACTGCTACCCCTCCCTCCTCTCCTTGAATCCCATCCATCCTTCTAGGTCAGCTCACTTTCCACCCCTTAAAAACCTCTCCCCAACTGTACTAGAGACTGTCTCTCTCCTGCTGCTCTGTGTGGCAGTTGCATGTGTGACAGTCTGATAACTGGTAATGCAGCCCCTGGACTGTGGTGAGCTGCAGGTGTCCCCTCCATCTTCAAGCTCCCCTAATTATCATCAAATGCCCTAGAGCTAGAACAGAGTAGGTGCTTAATGAGTATTTTTTTTTTAATCTGAACCATTGGTTAGGATGTTTTAAAAATATTTACAAGGTCTTCAAAATTATAGTATTCCATATTTGACCTGAGACCCTTTTATTATAAACAAAAATGTCTTCTGTGTGTGGTAGTATTTCCCAAGTGGACCTAGTCTGCAACCCTAAGAGCAGCTTTAATACTTGTTTCTGACACAAATTCCCTCTTCCCCTCTAGAGAATTGGAATTAATAGGACTAGAATCCAGATGAGACTTTGTATTGTCAAAGGCAATTTTGAGGAAACACTTTTTTTAAAGAATAGCTAATGTTGACTACCATCCTCAGGCCTCTTGGGGTAAGTCTATAGCGCAGCTCTCCGCACCGGGACTCCCTAAGCCACATTCAACCTTCCATCCCCCCCGCCGTTCTATACTCCTAGTTTGGGCCCTGCGCCATTCCTAGTCTTGGGGCCCTAGACACCT
>NW_008342399.1:653531-711226 GCF_000622305.1 Nannospalax galili | reverse complement strand
CTCCATTGGCTACCTCCTAATGAATATTTAATAATGACTGTAATAATCGTTGTTGCTTTAATTGGTCATTAAATAAATGGTTCAACTGTGTTGTTTTAAAAAAAAGAATAGCTAATGTTTCTGAGTAATAGCTATAAAATCCTAATGCCTAATATTGTATGTAAATTAATTTAATTATAAGATTTTTGTTTGTTTGTTTTTGAGACAGGGTCTACCTGTAACACCAACTGGCCTGGAACTGACTATGTAGACCAGACTGGCCTCGAACTCACAGACATCCACCTACCTCTGCCTTCCAAGTGGTAGAAATAAAGGTGTGTACCACCATGCCCGGTTTTATACAATAGATTTAAAAATATATATATATATATATATATTTGTTTTTATTTTATGGGTATGAGTATGTTGTCTGCATGTAAGTGCACCCATGTCTCTACAATGCAGAGATCAAAAGAGGGCATCAGATCCCCTGGAATTGGAGTTATAGAAGTTTGTTAGCCACCTAGTGGGTACGGGGAACTGAACCTAGGTCCTCTGCCAGATCAGCCAGTGCTCTTAATTGCTGAGCCATCTCTGCAGCCCCATATGTATATGTGTTTTGTAACCTTTAGAAATATGAAAACAGGCTGGGGCATAATGTAGGTGTTACAGTATTTGTCTAGCATGTGAGAAGCCCTGGTTTCAAGTCTCAGTACCATATAAACTCATGGTGGCACACACCTGCAATCCTAACACTGGAGACGTTCAAAGCCATCCTTAGCTACCTAGAGTGTTGAGGCCAGCCTGGAATACTTGAGACCCTATCTCAAAAGAAACAAACAAAATAAAAACTTCTCAATTCTCTGGGCTATATAAAAACATTTGTAGGCCAAATATGTTTTCAGGTTAACTTTTGTTCTATCAGGTGTCCAGTCTTTTGACATTGTGTCACAACATGTCATCTACAAAGTTCACACTCAAGAACTGTCCAATTGAGTTGCAAAAAAAAAATCACAAAAAAGTCTCATAATATCTTCGTAAGTTTACAGTTTTATGTTGGGCTGTATTCATAGCTAGCCTGGGACACATTCGGCCTGCTACATGCTAGATACACCTAGTAGATTAAATGATATGCATATATTTGTTGTTTAAATTTATTTTTGTTTTTCTTCGTCTTAGCTGAGAGTCTTCAAGTTGCTGTGAAAGCCTCACAGATAGGTGATGCAAGTCAGTCATCTGAGGAAGGCTGTGGAGAGTCAGTCTCAACCGACACCCTCAGTTCTCAGGATGTACCAACATCACCGACTGCTTGTAAGTGACAATGAAGGGTTGGAAGTGAGCCTGACACGGGCCCTGAGCACACAGTAAATGGAAGCAGTGACTGCTCGATTTTGAAGTAACTTAATGTTTTTTTTTTTTAATTAGAAAGAAAGAAAAAAATGAAACACTTGAGAATAGCCATGCTGGCCATAAATAAATTCTACATATGTATTAATGGCTCTGGTATTCCAAGGACAAAGACTTAAGTTGGTGGGTTATGCTGTTCTGTTCCCCAGCTAAGCCCTGCACCTTCCCCAAACCATACCCTGCCTCATTTTTCATGACTTCTTGGATGAATTTTTGAACCTTTTTAAAAAAGGGTCTCTGAAATCCATTAGCCAACACATTTTTTAAACATAATCTCATAGACATCAACTGTGAAAACCTAATTTAGAAAGCTAGAAGCCCCTCCACCCCCACCCCTTGGACACAGACACACAGACACACACAGACACACAGACACAGACACACATACACACACACACAGACACACAGACACAGACACACATACACACACACACAGACACACAGACACAGACACACATACACACACACACAGACACACAGACACAGACACACATACACACACACACAGACACACAGACACAGACACACATACACACACACACAGACACACAGACACAGACACACATACACACACACACAGACACACAGACACAGACACACATACACACACACACAGACACACAGACACAGACACACATACACACACACACAGACACACAGACACAGACACACATACACACACACACAGACACACAGACACAGACACACATACACACACACACAGACACACAGACACAGACACAGACACACACACACACACACACACACACACACACACAAGCATGAGGTTTGGTGGTGTGGTTAAAAGAAAAATGCCAAAAAATTCTTTTTTGTGGTACCAGGGATTGAATCCAAAGCCTCAGGCATGCTAGGCAAGTGGTCTACCACTGTGCTACATCTCCAGCCCTTCCAGAAGATTCTTTATCTGTATAATCATATGTTTCAAGGCAGAATGTATTAAAACAGTATTCTTTTTTTGTTTGTTTGTTTTTGTGACAGCCCAAGCTGATGATCCTCCTGTCTCAGGAGTGTTGAGATTACAGGTGTACACAGCACACCCAGCTGTTAATATATTTTAAATACAGAAAAATAGGAAGTAGAAAATTGGTTTAGGCAATGCCTCAGAACCCAATTATGAAGTTTTATGTATAGCTTTAAGCTAAATACTGGAGTCCATGAAGGATTCTAAAATGAGTGTGAAGTGCATTTTTTTCATCATGTATAGCTGGTAAAAACCTTACTTCAGAAGAAATTATATGCATGACAGAATGTCTTCAATAGAGACTGGAGAATTAAATTGTTTTAGAATCATTCTTGCTCTTTTTTTCTTCCTTTTCCTTTTTCTTTCTCTTTCTTCCTCCCTCCTTTCCTTTCTTTCTGTCTATCTTTAGAATGAGTTTTCTTGTAGCCCAGGTTGGCCTCACTATGTATCTGAGGATGGCCTTGAATTCCTGATCCTCCCAAGTGCTAGGCCTGAGTTATCACACCTGGCTTTGTTTTAGAATTTCATTAATAATATCTCTTGGTTCTGTAAGATATAATTTTTAAATTCTACACATTTTTTTTACAAGTACCAATAATTATTTTCTCTTCAAGTTCTACTTTATCTAATCCCGGATTTCTATTTTCAGAATGTCCACATATGTTTTTCATTTTGGCACAGCCAGATTCATCAGGGGAGTTGTATGGCCCTGGATGATTTCCTTTTAGAAGAAGAACCTCATTATATCATCGAGGAAGTTCTCTCTAAAAATACATGCAGGGATCCACTGCTTTCAGCCTCGCCCCAGGGACAGCTGGGAGGCTCCACTCTGCCCCTGCAGCTGCTCAGAGCACTTGACCAGGCCATCGCTCCCTCCAGGCAGGGCAGTGAAAGTTCTTCCTATGGAATCCACATCTCCCGTGATTGATTTAGGAGCCTTCCAAAGGGACACCTATTTGCTAGAACCAGAGCAGTCTGATACTAGAATCAGAAAAATGAGGGAAGGGGCAAGTGGTAGAACCATCAGTTTGGGCCTGGATTGGAATACCGTGCTACAAGAGTTTGACCTCTTTATAAAGTTGATTATTCCTCAATGAAGTCATAGAACTGAATGGGTCAGTTCTGCAATTGGCTTTGAAGTGGTCCTTCCAGTCTGAAGTTAGTAGCCAAGCAAAGTCCTCCATCTTTAGGACTCCGTACCTTAACGGGGTGGAGAAGTGTAATCTGCTGCTTCTGTAAGGATCTGTCCACTGGAGACCCTCTTGCCCACCTTGAAACTGAACCTGGGGAGATACAAGCTCCAGTCTTCTGCCTTCCTTTCTCTCCACCTCAGCTTCTTCTCCCATTTAACTGTCTTCATTTCTCTTGAGGGGGTTGAGGAAGAGAAAGACACTGGTTAAACTTTTGGAAAGGCCTAATTCTTTAGGAGTTAGGAATGGTCCCTGTTAGTGGACAGAAAAGTCACCATAAACAGTCACTCCACCGTTATTGGGTAAGCATTGGTGAGCTTGGACACAATGAATTTGGTTTTTACTTGATGTCATTTTGAATAGTTTCCACTGAAACATGAACTTCATTGTTTTAGAAGAGGCCTTTGAAATCCTAGACAACAGTCATTTTCACAGATAAAAATGTTTGTGTTAATTTAAACAAAGAGAAAAGGCATTTCCTTTGTTAGAAATAAAGATGCATAATGACACCAAATTTTAAAAAAACTTATAAACAATATCACAGAGTAAATATTTGTTTGTATCAGGGTTCTGATTAGACATTGATGAATGAAATACGTGTGTGACTAGGCTTTGCAAGGCCTATTTTGAATCAGTAAAAGGTGAGCATAGTATTAGTCTGAACTGAGTTCACGTCAGTAAACTAAACCCTGCCCATTGAGGTTTAATGGGTGAAGGTAAATTTGTATTTGGTACTTAACAACATTTCCAGACTCGCTTCTGTTTTCATAGCTCACATGTACAGTATTTACAGTATTTGTGAATTTAAAACCTAAGTGGAAATGTGAGAGAATTTGGAAATGATGGGAAACTGGGGCAGGCTGTCTGTTTTTATGACTCTGAAACCATAAAGCATTAGCCACTTTCAGCCTTCTAGAACACTGTCTCCCTTCTGCCTTTGGACCTTCCTTCTAGACCTTGTTTATCAGCTGCTGCTCTTGTACTAGCCACGAGGGAGCCTTTTATGGACAGGGGTCTGCCAAGAGACCTTGCTTTTGTTCCATCTGGCACCTGTTTTAAATTTCTTCCTCCCCAGGAGGCTTTTTCCTATTAAGCAAAAGTAAGATGTAGAACTCCGCACCACAAACAACACTGGACACATCAGCACAAGAAAGAAGCACAACTGAAAAGATGGGTGACAACTGATACTCCTTGTGGGTTTGGTATCCATTAGCCTGTAAGCTCTGTGAGGGCAGGGACTGTGGACTTCCTGTGTGCTGCTCTGGCGCCCCCTGGAGGAGCATTCAGTCTGCATTATTGTGTGATGTTTCTTATTTTGAAGTGTGCACTTCAGTTGTGTGCAGAAGAACCGAAATGGCTGGCTGATGTTTGATGCTGTCCTTTTTGTTTCTGTCTCAATGGCGTGCTTCCAGCACTAGTCACAGAAGGGACAGAAGGAAGAGGCTGTTGGGATGTGGATCCTGGGCTCCAGGGTGTGGTAACCGACTTGGCGGTCTCTGATGCAGGGGAGAAGGTATTGTTAATTGTTAACCGATTTGTTAGTAACCAGCACCCCTTGCTTTGTATGATAAAATAACTTAAGCTGTCAGGCAGTGAGTGGATTGAAAGTGCTTTACTGAATTGTTCTTGATTCATTCAAATATTCATATTGAAGCTTTCTAACTTATATTTCTTCTTTAAATATTCTTGTTCCTCTATATCGTGTAGGTGTAAAAACCAAATGAAAAGTTATTAAAACAAAACAAAAAAGCTTGAAAACCCTCATGTGTATGTGTGTCTGCACGCTCTGACTTCTGGGCTTACTTTCCACACTGCCAACCTCTGCTTTTCCCCACTACTTTTGGCAACTCTGGCTGAGAGGTGGCCCTGGGCACTGGGACACTACACAACCAGATGGTGCTAATGGAGCTGAACAGTTTCCGCTTTGGGATAGTCTTGCTTCTGTCCTCTACCCTGACCTGCTCCTGTGTTCCTACTGCCTACATTTTGCCAGTGGCAAGGTATTCCCAAACACTGCTGCTTCTCTGATTTTCTGTATACGTAGGTTATAACTTTCTGTCTGTAAAAATTACATGCATACAGCTTCCTATTAACTTCAAATGTGAGGTGTCACAAACATGGGGAAGAATAAAACTGTGATTCTGGGAGGTGGTGAATTCGATTTTTTCAGGATTGTCAGAAGTTCGAGAGTTTTTGCTTTATCTGACATTGAATTAAATCCATTACCAAGTACCAACATGTGCCAGTGTTGAAACGTGGTATATGTGTGTTTACAGGCGTAGCATATTACTATGTTATACATTTCCCAGGTCCATTACATATGACAGAACCAAGTCTGGCATTCATGTTTTCCCAGAAAAGTCAGCTGTAATTCAGTGTTTGTTTTTAAAAGTTCATAGGCCCAAATGAATTAATGAATGCAGTACTCTACTTATTTTGATTCATTTTAGCTCCTGCTTTTCATTCTTTCCATGAAATGTTCACTTTGAAGTCTCAGTGGTAATTTAATTCCACATGGAATGTGGGGTTGGATCCCCACCCATGACAGCACAGATGGATAAGTGAGACAAAATGTCCAGGCTCCCCTTTGGGTTAACCTATCTGAAGAGTTTAGCCCTTAATAAGGCGTTTAAGAAACTAAATAAACTGAGATATAGGAAAGGATTACTTGAAAAAGCTTTAAACAAGTGTATAATGGATTTTTTTCATTAGCTTCTTAATAAGACAACATTAAAACAAATTTCTGATAGAATTAAAAACTAACTCAACGGTAGTCTTCCTGTAAATGATCAGCTGCAGTTATGGAGGAGGACCACTAGGTGGCAGAACAGCTCCATTAAAAAGATGAAGTGAGTTTCTTTTCTCCTTTACAATACAGTGGTTTGTGGGTGTAATTGACCAAATGTAGCACAATCCAACTCATTTCTACACATCTGATTTTTATAGGGCACAAGAATTCTATACCGTGTGTTACTTTTACTACAAAAGCAATAATGGGCTCACGAGAAAAGCAAGAACTTACTATAGAACTGAAATCCTTTGTCCTGGTATCTTCCATACAATTAGGTCCAGTTCTAAAGCAGTGAAACTTCATCTCCTTTTTCAGCCTTTGTCCTTTCTCTGTTCAAGGGGCTGCTTAGTAATGAAATCTTTAATTGGCAGTACGAAGGGAAAGGCAATTTGGCTAGCTCATCGCCAGCTTGAGCTAAGTGCCTCATTTAGCAACAAGTTGAAAGCTACCTGAGAACATTAACATGGCTGACTTGTTCTTAGGACTTAAAATGACATCTGCTTAGACCAATACAAACAGCACACAGGAGACTGTGGGCCCTCAGAAAGCAGGGAGACTGATCTCCCATTTCATGAAATGTGGAGTTTATAATGTAGATTTCTATTTACTTATTGAATAGTGGGCAGTCAAATTCTATTATAGTCATTTATTTGTTGAGAGTCCCTTATATGCTTCACATCATTATCAGGTTTGCACACAGAATATTGAATACATAGAGTCTTACTATTCACTGACTCTTCATTACTACTCATACTGAGCGAAGATGGACAACAAATAAACAAATGCTTAGTGTAATTTCTGGGGGTGTGCACGTGTTTCCTTAATGTGTGATTATATGAAAGAGACAAAGACTGAAGCACAGACTCCCCATCCCCAGAGGAAAGATGGCCTTCTGTGGTCTTATTCATGGGCTTTGAACTGGGCTGGTGGTTAATTGAGGTAGGGTCTGGAGGAAACCAGCTAAGTGTTTCCTTTGGGCCATTTCTGTGTAACCATGGCTATTTGGGCCTCAAACATTGAGATCGTGAAGGTGAGGCCTGGTATGAAGTTCTGTGGCCTCCAGGAGACAAAGGTTATCAGCCTATACCTGGAGACAAGTTAAGTGTTTGCTAAGCTTCCTCAGTATTATCTAGGTTTTTTGAAAGAATTGTTGGGTAGAAGTTGCCAGGTATCTCTAAAGAGACCCTCAATGTTAAGCTGGTTTTTGATTTTCTAGACCTTTTCTCCTGGGAGGAGATGGTCGCTACAGATGAGGTGTTTGAACTACAGAGGGAAGAGCATGCATTTTGGGCTACTACAATGTAGCTTTTCCAGAGTAGAGTGGCTGTTCATTTTCTCATGTTTTTATGTATTATAGGTGGAATATAGAAGTTTTCCAGGTTCTTCACAGTCAGAGGTGAGCTATGTATACTTTAAACATACCACCACTCTTCCTTAATTTGCGTCTAATGAAAGCTTTTCAAGAATTTGACACATATAATCTTATTTTTCAGATTGTACAAGCTATACAGAATTTAACCCGTCTCCTCTATAGCCTTCAGGTAACAACTCCCCTGTCATCTTGACCTTGTGAATGTTTCTCTTAATGTACTTTGATGATTCCCAGACTTTAGAAATTAGAACATTTGAAAAGTAGTAAGTGATCTTACAATGCCAAGCCCCCAGGTGTAACTCTGCCAGACGACTGAACTTTACCTGGTTTTATAATCATGAGGCAGCACAGCACCACTGCTACATTTTATACCATTCTGCTCAGAAACCATAAAACAGTTCATATCTTTAGAAAGTTGTGATGCATATGTTCTGGCCCAACACAATGAAGCTCTTAGGCGAGTGTAGCATGACTTCATATTTTCTGGTGAAAACTTAAATTCACACCTAAACTTACTCCATTTCACATGTGTTGAAGAGCGGTTAAATAATTTGCATGCCCCTTTGAGCTTTGGTTTGTGGATTGAGTGCTCTCTCAGGGCTGGGCCCTGGGCTAGAGGATAAGCTCACAAAGGCAAATGAATCACCATGCTTACCCACAAATAGCTCCTTGTCTTTTAAGGAAAACAGAGCATCAAAGTCATGTTTGTATTGTGGATTAGAGGGTTCTATACTCCATCACCCACCTCATGCACACAAAAGAGTTGATTAGTGCACCCAGGGGCTTAAATTGATGATTAGAAAGCTTTAATGCTGTAAAACCAGTGTTTATATTATAGAAGATTCTGAGAATAAAAATCAAGTAAAATGGCTTCCAGTTCTAAAGAGAGAATTACTATTGCTATACTCTTTTAAAAAACTAATAAAAAATTACTGTTACCATGTTGATGTATATTCCTGCAGATTTTACATTATTTCTATTACTCACTGGAAGCATACACATTTCTGTGGCATCAACTATTCTATAGCATGATTTTTAATGAGTGTATAATATTTGAGTCTATGGAATTTATTCAGTCCTTTATTATTACACTTTTTTGTTATTAATAGCACAGAATGTGAACATTCTTATATTCTAGTATCTTTGAAAATATATGAATGCTTCCTTAGGATAACTTACTATAATTACTTTTTTAGGTTTTTAACAAACAGTGTCAAAATCAATCCTCTCTCTCCCCATTTCTCTTTCTCCCTCCTCCTCAGTTAAAAATGGAGTAAGATATGAGATTATTTTGATTTGTACCTCTTTACTTATTGGTGAGACCAAAGTTTTCCCTAAATTTTCCTTAGTCATACTTCCTATTTTGTTTCTTATAAATGTTAAAAGAAAGTTAGGTGTAAATTTTGAGCAGAAAACATAAATCCATGACTGCGTCGGATGTTTTTCTTATTTATATTTTGGCTGCATCAAGACTCCTTTTTCTACAGCTCCATTTTGTTTCAGTGCCATTATATCAATTATTAACTCTGAATACATCTGAATATATAGCAACACGAATTTCCTCTTCTTATAATTTATGTACTTTACAAAATCTTTTAGAATGCTCTGTGCGGTTTCCTATCTCCTCCCAAGACTATTAAATTAAAACTTTATTTATGAAAATGGAAGGGAATTTGTGCTTTTGCCATAATCAGTCCTCCTGTCTGAGAACAGGTCAGTCACCTCTTATTTTAGAGTGTACTTTATAATTATGGCATATGGAGATAATCACATAAAAATTAATTAACTATATATATATACATAAAAACAAATGTATATGTTTCCCCAGTGGTTGTTGCTGAAAGGGTATTGATTTTAAGTACTTACTTTATAACTGGCCAACTCATCAAATTTTCATTTTTATTTTAATAATTTTCCATTGATTCTTTGGCGTATTTTCAGGTAGAAACTAGAAATTTGAAAAAAAATACTACAATGACTTTTCTTCGATAATTATATAAATTGCATTTCTTGGCTTATTGCTTTGGCTACATATGAGGGTGTCTAACCTTTTGACATGGTGACACAACATTGTCATCTACAAATGTGTTGGGCTGCATTCATAGCCATCCTGGGACACCTGTGGTCCACACGCCACAGACTGGACATGCCTGCATCTGAAAAACAGTGGTAATAGTAAGCTCCTTGTCTTATTCCTGGCTTTGTGGGATGCTTGTAGCGTCTTATCGAAGATATGCTTGTCTGGGATAGATGATCTGAGAGATCAATTTATCATGTAAAACAAATCTCCAAGAAGGTATGTAGCTTGAGGTTAGTCCAGCAATTCTCAAGGATGAAAATATTGAGCATACTGACTTGTGTTGCCTGATGGAACTATGTGGAGTCATCTCTTTTTTGTCCACTGCCCTATGTACAGCCCTATGTAGATCTATGGTTCAGAAAATCTCAGTAGCCTATTGACTTAAGTTTTGCAATTTATTAAGTTGAAGTCACATAGGAAATATCAAAGTCTCTGGTGGATTCTCTTTACCTGACCAAAGCTTTTGAGCCAGTCTAACAATCCATTCTCTGAAATATTTCTATTTCATTGCATGTTCATCTCTTTAGAAGCTGAATATCTTCTGCATTGCTGAAGTTTTTCTATAAGCATGTGTGAAACATGAAAATGAAATTTGGTCCCTGTCTTAGGAGAGTGGAGTTGGAGAAGAAAAAAGGAAATAGAAAGGAAAGGAAATAGATCGTTCTACCACAGTAAGAAGCAAGAGTGAATTAGGAATTCTTTAAAAAGTGCTGTTTTCTGTCTAAGCATAAATGTGAACTTTAAATATGGAAATGAATATCCAATCTTCAAGTGCACATTGTGATAGCAAAGAGTCTTATTCTAAATGTCAGGGAGGCATGATGAGTTCTTCATCATCACACTGAATTATCCTCATTGTAATCCTCACCTGAGAGGTAGTGCCTATGTTAGTTTTGACATGCAAAATACTGGATTTTTTTCATCATAGGGTAAATATCCTTAGAATTTGTTGGAAATGAGTGGTGGTGTAGGGTCTATAGTTTGTTCTGTCAGGCAGCAGAGTCCAACTGGTGTATTAGTATATGCTAATTAGCTCATATTTAAAAGAGCACAGCAATTAGTACCTATTCTCCATTATAGTCATTGTTCTCTTTATAACAACTCTCATTAATCAGAAGTCACTAATCAAAAGTCAACCTGAATTTTTACAATTAATTTTCAAATAAAAATTAATTTTATTTCAAAAAGCCCCAGTGAATACATTTTTGAGTCTTATTCAAAAGCAGGTATGAATTTAAAATACTGTAGTTCTTTAACTTTGAAAAGTTTAGGAAACTGCTGATATAACAAAGAACTAATGATCAATCTCCATCTTCCCAGGGCAGTTTAAACAGTTCTTAGGAGGGAAAAAGAGCAGTGATTTCTCATACTGAGTCAAACTGTGCACACATACCCAGTGTGCATCCTTTTCAATTTGTCCCCTTCAGCCGTTTTTTTTTTTTTTTTTGGTTTAGTGGCATCTTTCCAAGTTCTGGCAATTATTTCCTGTGATGTTGCCAAACTTTTCAGAATTTTAAAAAATCTTTTTGGTAATATCCTCTAGGATTTAGTGTATCTACTTTTCCTTAATTATTGCCAATTCCTTTTAGCAATCTATTAAACAAATGAATTTTATCTCAGTTTTTTTTATTTGACCTTCTTGCTATAGTGCAAAAACCTAACAGTAAGGAGCTTTATTCACCTATGTAGCCCCTAAAATGCTATTAACTGCTATTCTCAGGCATTATGTTATAAAAAAAACTATTTACTAAAAGTGTCCAAATAGTTGACTTTTAGTTTTATGTCTTCATGAAAGTAGTATATAAAGCTCAAGTAATTTCTGGTTTGGGACTCAAATAAAGGATACTACTGTGTTTATAGAGATTCGTAAATTCCCATGCACTATTGACTGGGGAGACCTCAGAAAGAGAATGAGACATAGAACAGGAATTTGGAGGCTTGTGAATTTATGTACTAAGTTTTTACCCGAAGGACTTACCTAAATATAACCCCCCCCCCGTAAAAAACAAAAACAAACAAAAAAACAGCCAATCACATTTCCAAAGAAGGGATGGTGAGCAGTCAGCCCTCTGTAGCCATGTGTTTTGCATCCTCTGATTTAACCAATCTTGGATAGAAAAGACAGAAAAAGCAATTCCAGAAAGTTCCCAAAAGCAAAACTTGCATTTGCTTTTTGCTGAATACTGCACTGAATCCTTGTGAATGAAATGATATATAGGCATTGTATTTGGGTTTATAAATAAACTAGAGGCAATTTGAAGTGTACAGGAAGATACATGTAGGCTGCATGTAAATAGTAAGACTTTTTATTTTTAATATTTTATTTATTAATTTTATTCTGTGTATGAGTGTATTGCCTACATGTGTGTAAGTGCACCCATGTTATGCAATGCCTGCAGAGGTCAGAGAAGATTCGGGTCCCCTGGAACTAGAGTTACAGAGGGTTGTTGGCCACCATGTGGGTGCTGGGAATCAAACCTTGGTCCTCTGTAAGAGCAGCTAGTGCTCTTAATGGCTGAGCCATCTCTCCAGCCCCATGGTAAGACATTTTAAAAGAGGACTTGAGCATCCACATGTATTAGTTACTTTTTTGTTGCTATGATAAAAATATCCTGGCGAAAAACAGCTTCAGGAAGAAAGGGTTTATTTTGGCTTGCAGTTTCAGAGGGCTAGAGTTAATAATGGTGGGAAGGCATTGCAGCAGGGAGCAGAGAGATCACCTCATCGACACACCGGAAGCAGAGAGGGAGAACAGGAAATGGGGTAAGGCTATAAATCCAAATAAAATTAAATTTCTTCCACCAAGGCTCCACCTCCTACAGGTTCCTTAACCTCCCCAAATAGCACCACCAAGAGGGAACCAAGTGTTCAAATATATGAGTCTACAAGGGACTTCTTATTCAAACCACCACATATACATTTTTGGTATCCACCAGAATTCTGAAACCAGTCCCTCTTAGGGACCAAGGGCCAATTGTATTGATTGTATATTGTTATTTCTTGTTTATATAAATTCTCAGGACATAACACTAGGAAATGTAGACAAGCCTATTTGTCTTTGGATATAATTTGGAAAGGGGCAGGGTATTAAGAAATAATTCAGATGATTATTTGATGTTTCAAAATACTTTGGAGATAAAGAATCTGCAAAGTTGTATTGGTTTTCCATCTCACTGGCAAAATACCTGAAATAATGATCTAAAGGAGGAAAAGTTTATGTTGGCTCCTGGTTTCAGGAGTTCAGTCTGTGGCCACTTGGCCCCACTGCTCTATGTGAAGCAGAACTCCAGAGGGGGCAACACCAGATAGAACAGAGATGCTCACCTCATGTCAGCAGGAAATCAAAGAAGAAAAAGTCCAGGCCCCAATATCCCCTTCTAGGGCATGTCAGCCCTCTCATTGTCATCCCCTAGACCCAGATTCCTAATAGTTCTTTACCTCTGGGTTGGAAGTATCATGTCCCAGGAGCTTCTCAGCTGGCCACCAAGCATTCAACCTATGGCCTTTGGGGCCCTGATCCAAGCCTGTTCTTACTCATTTGTTTTCTTCTGCTCTCCAGGCTGCTTTGACCATACAGGACAGCCACATTGAGATCCACAAACTGGTTCTACAGCAGCAGGATAACTTGGCCCCTAGTCAGTCCTTCCGAAGTGGCCTCTTGCAGGACCAGGAGAAATCGCGCCACTTGGAGAAGCAGCGTGAGGAGCTGGCCAACATCCACAAGCTTCAGCACCAGTTCCAGCAGGAGCAGCGGCGCTGGCACCGCACATGTGACCAGCAGCAGCGCGAGCAAGAAGCCCAGGAGAGCCGGCTGCAGGCACGGGAGCGTGAGTGCCAGTCACAGGAAGAGATGCTGTTGCGGAACCGCAGTGAGCTGGACCACCAACTCCAGGAGTACCAGCAGAACTTGGAGCGGCTACGGGAGGGCCAGCGGCTGGTGGAGAGGGAGAGAGAGAGGATGCGTGTCCAGCAGGGCTTGCTGGGCCACTGGAAGCACAGTCGCCAGAGGAGCCTCCCTGCTGTCTTCTCTCCTGGGAGCAAGGAGGTATGGCTTAGCTGGGAAAACCCCAGGTTCATCCAACAATAGTTTCTGTTCTTGTGTAAGAGCTCACAAGTGTGTCTCAGGTTGGCACATGGTAAAAAACTAAGAATGTTCAGAACCGATGCATAGGCATCTTGACCTAAAATATGAAAATTTTAAAGTCTTAGGCCCTTATTGGGTCATTGTACTCTGAGACACTGTTGCCTAAGAAAGAAATACAGAATGGAGGTGTCCTAGCAAGGCAAGGTGGAGTTTGACTTGCAGGCACATCCATTCTGCGCATGCTGGGTTCTCTGTGGTTGAAGGACCTCTTTTAAATGATCTATTCTTGTGATAGAATAAGTGATACGTCTATAATGCAATCTTCTACATGTACCTAAGGCTCAGGGAACAATGTGAAAGAGGGGACAAAAAGAACGCAAGACACCTGGTGCTAGTCAGTGCATTCTAGATACAGTAGTAGGGAAGCTACACCAATGAAATCGCCATAGCATGGTAGTTTAATGATACCTGCGCAATGACAAAACCAGTTGACATGCCAAGGTGGGTGGGTGGGTGAAAGTTCCCAGGGTCCTAACTCAAGATGAAGAGCTATCAGTGAATGCTGAGAGAGGGAAATCAGTTTTCTCCAGGGACTAATTCCCTGAGAGGTTATCTAATCACAGATGAGGTTATCTAAACACAGGCATATATAAGTACCAGTAAATGGACTTAATGCATTATATGTATATAATTATTTATTTATAAATGTATTTAAGTATATGTAACAATAAAGAAGAGATCAAGAAATTGAGAGGGAGTAGGAGAGGACATGGGAAGAGTTGGAGGGGGACTGGTAGGTATGGAAATAATGAAAATACAATATCATGTATGAAAGTCCCCAAAATAAAAAGGATTTAAAAAAATTTAAAGAAACAAACGAACAAAAAAAGAATATTCAGGACTGGAGAGTTGGCTTAGTGGTTAAGAGCACTGGCTGCTGTTGCAGAGGACCTGGGTTCAGGTCCTACCACCCATGTGATGGCTAACAACCATCCATCACTCCAGTTCCAGGGGATCCAACCCCTCTTCTGACCTCTGTGGGCATTGTATGACGTGGGTGCACTACATACATGCAGGCAATACACTCATACACATAAAAATAATAAATAAAATATTAAAAAAGACTAATTGATCATATTCAATGATACATATATAGATCAATTGGCTGTTCATATATAAGTACTGAACTGAGCAAACACAGCACTATTCTAATATGTGGCAAGCTTGTTCTGTCTTGTGAATTGGATATAGTACATTCAAAGTCTTTTTCACTAAGGACAGTTACCATGAGTTACACTGGTTAAGGACTGAGTAGGGTAAAATCTCTGAGAAGACTTTTGTTTCCTCTCCATCCTCTCTAACTATGCTTGGTGATTCCATTTGTTGTGGGAGTTTTTCTGCACTCTGTTTTGCATGTGTGTTTTTTATTGAT
Source organism: Nannospalax galili (assembly GCF_000622305.1). Lineage (NCBI taxonomy): Eukaryota > Metazoa > Chordata > Mammalia > Rodentia > Spalacidae > Nannospalax > Nannospalax galili. The sequence goes on along the minus strand of NW_008342399.1, from coordinate 695,909 downwards.
AGTGGATAAAGTTGTAAAAGTTAATAGGCTTATAAGAAAGAACTATGTTGCATCTGATTTTTCTTTTAAGTTTGCTAAATTACATTTACTGCAAATTCCTCGCACATAGATGGATATGTTTTCAACTTTTTTATTTAGCAAAAAATGGGACATGCTGCTTGCTTTGATTAAATCAAGTGGAAACTCTTTGGTGATATAGAACACTGCTACTTTTTTTAAAAAAACAATATATGGTGCATAGCTAATTGAAGGTTCTGGTTCTAGCTCATTTAAAGGGGTTGAGAGGAAAGAGTTCATGGTAGAATTCTTCCTAACCTCATTGTTGTTAAAGTCTTGATTGCTAGAGCAAGGGTTTTCAGACCTGAGGGTTAAATACTTTCTGAAACTCATTTAAGTTGCTAAAGAAATTATTATATTTTCCTGTATTTCTTTCCACAGGTAATAGAACTTAACCGATCTGAAAGTTTGTGTCATGATAATTCATTCTTCATCAGTGAAGCTTTAGCTCACATGTCACTTAACACTTTCAATAAACCAAATCCACCAGATAACCCTTCGGATGCCGCTTACCCCCTACATGTATCTAATTCTGACTTGATAAGAACTAGTGACAGTCAAACAGACCTGAAGATAAACATTTCTCAGCCTTCAGATGTCAACCATGAACTCTGGACAGCTATAGGACCCAGTCATCAGATACCTACTCTCCAAGAAAGCAGCAAGGATTCTTGTAAAAATGGTAATTAACTCTTTACACATTCTCTGTGTGGTCTCAGCAAGACACTGGTCCTCTGGGAGGTTGACTCTTCAGTAGAGCGAATCAAAGTAAGCCCTAGCATGGGAATACTGTGGCGAGGAGTTGGAGTTTTCTTTGGAGAAAGGGGGCTCCCTTCACTCCAGAGTATCTAAACAGGGGAAGCCATGTGGTAGGGCTTAGGCATAGACATGTAAGACAGGGTTTTTAGGTAAGTGGGCTAAATGATGCCCCTTAAAAGTGGTGCAACTTGATATTTATTTTCCACCGTGGACCCTGCTGCATCTTGATGTGTGTCTTGGTGGATGCTCAGAAATAAAAGGTATGGACAGGATTTGTGGTAGGACTTTAATGTCTATCAGGGCAATTTCCTGTAATGTTAGTGAAATCTTCTGTACTGCTATTAAACACTCAGAACGAAACTGTTAACATCATTTGTCATTGTAAAAAAGGTGTTGTCTCTCCATAAGTACCTCATAAGAACACAACTTGCTAATCCCATTAAAGCATTTGCCAAATATAAAGGAAGGGCAGCTCAGGTTTCCAACTCTATGTGAATCCAAATGATTGAAATCTATGTCTATTATAAATTGTTTTCTGTGGGATAGGAGGTAGGGAATGAGAAGAACTTGAACCTCCCTACAGAAAAACAGATGGTATGCAATAGCATAAACAAATGGCCAGCCACATGGACATGAAATAAATCACCCACAGTGAAAGGTTTCCGAAACTTAAAGCAAGCAGGAGTGCAGAGCTCTTTAGAACTGGACACAGATTTGTTTCCAGGCTTAATATATATTCTTAGTTTGTCAGTTGGGAGGATAATTTTTCAGTAACAAAAAACTTTAAAGGCAGTTCACTTCTTCCAATTAGGGAGTAATAATTGTGACACAGCCTACAAGTTAATTTATGACTGATCCAAAAGATGTTGATTCTTAGTCTTTGCTAATTCTTTATACCACTTCGTCATTACTGTAGCATTCTTAATGCTTGTCAGCATGTATGAGAAGGAAATAATTCTTAAAAGCATCCCTTCAAATTAAAAAAAAACACAATGAAATACTTTGGATTAAAAAGTAAAGGGTCAGACAAAATTGGGAAAATGGAAACGCATTCATGTATTACCTGGCAGTTCAATCCTATGGAGACCACTCTGAGGAATGCTTTTGCTGGACACGTGCTGCTTTGCTGTGTTGATTCATTAACTTGCTATGCACAGTGTGTTATGTGTTTTTGTCAGTGTGGTTTTGCATACTGGCTTTGGTACAATTCAAAAACTCCATTTGAGTTAAACCACATTCAGCTTTTGTTTAAAAGAAGTGTTTCTCTTTGACTTGTGTATCTGCCGTCTTCTTTTGCTGTGTGCTTCAAAGTCAAACGTTTTAAACATTTGGCAGCAGACTTACAGTAGACAGAAAACACACTAAGGAAATAAACAGTGATTATACACAAAGCCATTCTATCCACATGTAAAGTGTTAGATAGAGCCAAGAGAAATGCGGAGAAAATTGCCTTTTTCTTTTTTTTCTTAAAACTGTTTTTATTTTATGTGTATAGTGTATTGCCTTCTTGTATGCAAGTGCACCCATGTCAAGCAATGCCTGTGGAGGTCAGAAGAGGGTGTCAGATCCCCTGGAACTGGAGTTATGGACAGTTATTAGCTGCCACGTGAGTTCTGGGAATTGAACCCCGGTCCTCTGCAAGAGTAGCCAGTGCTCTTAACTGCCGAGCCATCTCTCCAGCCCCAAATTGCCTTTTTCTGAAGAAATCCTAAGTCCAGTGTTGGCCAGGGATACTCAGCACGTTGGCAGGAGGCAGGAAAGTCAACTTTACCCTGAATCTCTCAGGAACATCCTAGGGCATGTAAGTAGGGGTGAGATCAGATATGGTTCACTGCTGGTTTGCAAGGAGTCAAAAAGCCCTATCTATGTTTGTTTACTTAAGCATGATAAGCAATTTCTGGAAGAGCAAAAGATAGGGACCCAGAATGAAAACAGTTCATTTTCTGAGGAGGGTGGTCAGGGCCAGATAATATTGTTCAAACTACTCCAAGCTTTCACAGTTCTTATGATTGAAAATAGCATTAAATTTGCTACTGGTGGGGGAGGGGTCTAACTAGGCCCTGAGTGCACTTCACTTCACACATGCTCTTGGCGACAGAGGTGGAGGAAGACTGGGAGGGCAGAAATAGGTCCAAGGTTTGCTGGGTGGTGTGGAAGGCAGGCAGTGTGTTGGGGAGAGGGTCAATGCAAGGCTCTGCTCCTGAATCTTTGAGTGGTCATCAGTGACCATTAGGAAGGATTCCTTATAGAGTACAGTATTCTAGCTGTGTTTGCCTATGTTGTTCTAGGCTGGTATTTTTGTTAGATGTATATTTAACTGTGTTTAATTAAAGCTCTGTGATTTCATTGTTGGGACCTAAGGTTAGCTGTTTCAGGAAAGACTTAAAGAATGGTTTACTCTCTTGTCTGGTCTAATACTATGTGTTGGGTCCAGCTCGGAGAAATGAAAATTCTGAAACAGGAAAGCTGATGCAAAAAAAAAAAAAAAAGTGTGCAAATAAAATTTATGATGTGCTTTGAAGTCACCTAGATTGTAATTTTCATTTTAAAAAACCCAACCTCACCAGACACTTCCGGTGCCCTTTGTGTCCTGACTTTGATTTGGTTTTGACTTGTTCTGCCCCTGCCACTGCCAGCAGTAACTATGACACATCAGCTTGTAGTCCCTGTGCTGAGGTTTTTATGGAGAAATCCATTTCTCATGACAAGGGATTGACATGGCTCTGTGCTTATCTCTGTAGAGGGGAAACTGGGATACAGAAAGGTGAAGCAACTTGTCCAAGGTCACACAGCTAACAAGTGGAACAACCAGGCATCAAACCCGAAAAGATTGCCCCTGGGGCTCATGCTTTCAAACATCAAACAGGACTGATGTCTAAGAGCTGTGCTTAGCTGTATATTTGACAGAAGTTGGAGGAGATATAGAATAAGTCCTTATGTAATGCCTGGCAGGATACTCACAATTAAGGGCCAGGTTTTGGTTTTAGTTTTCTTCTCCTTGCTTCCCTTTTAACATTACCATTTGGAAACTATTCTAAAGGTTTTAGATTGCTGTGGCCAATGCTTACTTAGGACCTGAACATCTTCAGATATCATAAAAACCCTTTAGCTTCAGGTTGTTCCCACGAGGCATATTTTCTCAAGGATCTTTTATTTTTCTAATGCCTACTACTAACCTGTTTGATTTATAAATATTTAAGGTAGAATTTTAAAGAAGTCTACTTTTTAATTTTGGAAGTTGTTTCATGAACAAAATTCTTAGGTGTTTGGATATTAAATCCAAATTGGCATTCTCCCTCTCTCTCCCTCTATCCATTTTCTCTCTTCTGGGGGCTACCAGCCAAGACCACAAAATTTAAATTTCTTTAACAATAAAGCCTATGTAATTGGATCTATGAAATGCTCAACTGTATTACTCTTAAAGACAAAGGAAAAAAAACTTATTCCTATAAATTATTTTTTCCTCCTAGCTTTTAAAATGCTACAACTATCTATTGAATGCATCTAGTAGTTTATATTATTTGCCTTCTTCATTAATCAGTGAAGGAACCATTTTATGATATGTAAGTCTGATATCTTTTCCCCTTTAGTTATATCTTTCCTATATCTCAGTACTCTGTTTACAGATTACTTAAAATGTTCTCTTTGATGCAGTTAAAGAATTATGATTTTGTTATGCATATGATAAAAACTAGCTTGAGTCAATTTAAAAGTTTTTATTATGATGTTGATGATAATGATGTGTGTGTGATGTGTGTGAGTGAAGGTTCACACATGTGTGGAGGTCAGAGGATAACTTTTGGGAGTAAGTACTGCAGGCTAGCTAGTCCACAAGCTTCTGAACCATTCTACTGTCTCTGTTTCCCATCTCACTTTAGGAATGCTAGGATTACAGTTGTATACCTCCTCCCAGCCATTTTTTTAAATGTGAGTTACAGGGATAGAACTCAGGCCATCAAGCTTTCATAGCAAGTGCTTTTATCCACTTAACATCTCACTGGCCCATATTTTTTATGGCAATCTCATGGATGTTGACAAAAGAGTAACATTTACTTATTTATTATTTATTTATTCATACATGCAGAGATACAACATATATACATACATGGTTTCTAGCCCAGGCTGGCATCAAACTCCCTGTATAGCCAAGCATGATCTTGGACTTCTGATCTTGCTGCCTCTGCCTCCTGAGTGCTAGATTCTAGGCATGTACCACCATATTTGGTTCATGTTGTGCTGGGGATTGAACCCAGAGGTTTCTACATGCTAGACAAGCACTGTATTAACTGAGATACATCCTCAACTCAACGGTAGCATTATTAAGATTTGGTTTCAAAGGAGTTTTTCAATCGTTACATATTAGAATTTGTACCCAGCAAAATATTTTCAAAATTCAAAGTATTGTATTCAGAGTATCTCATTTGGGTATTTTTTTTTCATTTTAACAGATATAGACAACTCTGTTAAACTTTTTAATGACAAACTTTCTTTATATATCAATTTTTTAATTTAATTTTATTTATTTTATTTTTTAGAAGAAGCATTTCATTACAGCTTTAACATACTCAATAACATTTTCCAGAGCAAAGATATGTCTCTTTCAAAAGTGACTAAAAAATTTTTAGGTTCACAGTTGAATTAATACAGTTATACAATATTGAACTCAGTATATTTTAAAATTAAAAGCTATGCCATGGCTCTAAGTAAAAGTCTGTAGGAAGTGAGAATCTGGTGATTTCCGGCATTTAAAAAATATTCTATAATACCAAAATTGGTACCTTATTTGTATGATCTGTGTGGAAAGAAGCTTTGCCAAAGACCTTGAAGCAATTTCCCATAAAACTGAAGTTGGCCTTACACACCATAAACTTTAGTGACAAAGGTGGAGTTGAAGAGGGTTGTATATATTTTCAAGGGCTGCCAAAGCCAAGTACCTCAGATTGGGTGGTTTAAACAACAGTAATTTATGCCCTCACAGTTCTGGTGACTGAAGTGTAAGATTAGAGTGCTGGTAGGGTTGGTTCTTCTTTAAAACTATTTTATGTATTGTTTGGATGTGTATGATGAGTGTTTTACCTACATGTATGTAAGCGCACCCCTGCTGTGCAATGTTTGCAGAGGTCGTAAGGGGGTGCTGGATCCCCTGGAATTGGAGTTACAGACTGATGTTAGCTGTCATGTGGGTTCTAAGAACCAAACTCAGGTCTTCTGCAGGAGCAGCCAGTGCTCTTAACCACTGAGCCATCACTTGAGCCCTGAGGCCTCTCTCCTTGATAGATGACTTGTGTCTTTCCAAGATCTTACCCCTGTGCCTTTCTGTGTCCTAATCAAATCTTCTTGTAAGGACATCAGTCATGTTGCATCAGGTCCTATACTAGTGACCTCCTTTAACTCTTTAAAGGCATTATCTCCAAATATATCAAGGTACCAGGGTTACATGTAAACCTTTAGGGAACATAATTTAACCCTTAATGGGAAATGAAATGATTATTTTCCTCTCTATAATAGTTTTAGGAGTCATGAAAACCTTAATTTTTTTTAACTTTAAAAAAACCTTATTGAGAATTTCATACATGCATATAAAGTGTTTTGATAAAATCCATACCCACTCCCTCCCCTCCAACATTCCCTCTCTCTCTCTCTCTCTCTCTCTCTCTCTCTCTCTCTCTCTCTCTCTCTCTCTCTCTCTCTCTCTCTCTCTCTCTCTCTCTCTCGGCTTTTTGCTACTCTGATTCCCTACTCTGAAGAGGTAATCCTAAAATCTTTTAGGGATTAGATAAAAGCTCCCAAATACTTTTGCCATTTTTGGCTTTTGGAACAGAGTAGGTTGCTAAGAGGCCCAAGGACATTTTGATATTTAGCCAAGAAACTGGCTACTTTCCTTTGGGACCTTTTTCACCCTAACTGCCTAGCCAATTCCTACCTCCTGTTCTTATCACACCATCCTCTGAAGAGGTTATCCAAATTGCCAATAGGGAATTGGGATGCAGTCTGCTCTGGCTTCTTCCATGCTGAACAGGGAGGGATGCAGGGAGAGGCAGTTGGGGTACCCCTTTAGTGAGTCTATCTAAAAGACTCCCAAATTGCATAACTCTTATCACCACATGGGGGCATCATGTTAGGGAACATAATTCAACCCTTAACAGGAAATGAAATGATTATTTTTCCTCTTGATAATAGTTTTAGGAGTCATGAAAACCTTAATGATTTTTTTTAACATAGCAAAGTTGAACTATAATTTACCTATTTTGTTTTATTTTTTAACTTGAGGGGGACATGAGTTGGACTTTGTTAAAAATTATATAACATTCACAGGGCTGGAGAGATGGCTCAGTGGTTAAGAACACTGGTTGTTCTTACAGAACACCTGGGTTCGAATCCCAGCACCCACATGGCAGCTAACAACTGTCCGTAACTCCAGTTCCAGGGGATCCAACAGCCTCTTCTGACCTCCGTGTGCATTGCATGACACAGGTGCACTTACCTACATGTAGGCAATACATGCATACACATAAAATAAAAATAAAAATAAATTTTAAAAAACTATATAACATTCAATTGTAATTACAAAGGTATATCTATCTATGTTTATAGACATATGTATTGTGTGTTATCAAGCCTTTGTTCACACATAAAAACTAGGACCAAAAATCTTGACCCTGTAGGCTCATTTCCTGAATCCTTAAGGTAGGAAATATTGAGTCTGTAGGGCATTTCCTACTTGTATGGCTTAAATAAGAAATTGAAGCTATGCTTGTCAGCTTAGGCCTTTATTTAAGGGCTTCAGGAATTTTGAGCTTTCTCTGTGATTGGTGGATATTAGATGTCTGTGGTTTGGATTGTTTAAATGAAACAAAACTGAAGGACTTCAAACATTCACTATGGCATCAAATTATTATCTAGATACATCTATAGGAATTTGAAGAAGTCAAAATTTGTGAATCATTGAACAATTCTATGTCTTTTCTAGAATCCTGTCACTGCAGATGATACTAAGGAAACTATAGTATTGCTTGCTTCTGGTAATCTACATCATAACGGAAGTATAAAGAATTGAGCTCAAAGGCTTAGTTTTAATGTTCCCACCAACAAATGTAGATGATTGACAACTTTTGCAGATTTTGTACCAGGAAAAGGAAACTTGACATTTGCCAGTAGAGCCTGATGAGCCACCAGCCCTTATTGCCAACTTCCTGCTTGCATATTCTCTGGGGGCAGGTTGGGTATTGGAGCCAGCTGGGCCTGGGCCATCCCGCCTTAGCACATGGAGCCTAGTTCACAGCAGGAGAGCAAAACCAGCAGGTGGGTGGATTGAGAGGCAAGGAGCCAGCCATGTGGCAGCCTGTTTGTCCTCCTCTCCACTCCCAGGTTCCAACTTGTGTTGGACAGGCTGTTCAAGTGGGAGTTCAGTAAGTGTGAATGGTTGTAGAGGTTAGGCCTGACTGTGGGTCTTTAGCTTAAAAATGAAAACAAAACAAAACACATGTACATGCATGTGGCCTCTGGGTTACATAGTCAGCTTTTCTAGAATGGTATGGCTTGATTCTCAAAGTGATTACCAGTTATGTCTGGAAGGACAGTTGTCTGTAGCCATTTATGTATTAAATCTTCCTGAAGTATAAAGCTTGCCTCCATCAGCCACAGTGACTTGTAGGGCAGTAATCCAACCACAGCAAAGGAAACACCACCCTCCCTAGGTGTCAGGTAGCTGCCTCCTCTCCCACCCCAACTACTGAGGTTCCATTGTTAGAATGACTCAGGTATGGAGGATTCAGCTGAGAATTGTTTTAAGTTTGCCTACAAAGAGCATTGCCACCTGGTTTAGGAGGTAGCAAACTTTTACTTAAAGGTTCATACAGTACATATTTTTGTATTATGAACCATTAGATCTTTGTGGTAATTAGTCAACCTTGCCATTGTAGCTTGAATGTAGCCATAGACAGCATTTAAAGAATACACAGGAGCTGGAGAGATGGCTCAGTGGTTAAGAGCACTGACTGCTCTTGCAGAGGACCCAGGTTTGATTCCCAGCACCCACATGGCAGCTACGAACCGTCCTTAATTCCAGTTCCAGGGGAATCCGAAGCCCTCTTCTTACCTCCACGGCATTGCACAGCATGGGTGCACTCACATACATGCAGGCAATACACTCATACACATAAAAAAAAATATTTTTTTTAAAAAAAGAATGCACTTAGCTGTGTTCCAATATAGAACTCTACCAGTTAAAACAAGTGGCTACGGCACTGGAGAGATGACTAAGCAGTTATGAGCATGTACTGTTCTTGCAGACGACTCAAGTTCAGTTCCTAACACTTAGATCTGGGGGCTCACAACCACCTTTAATTTCAACTCCAGGAGATCTGATGGACTCTTCTGGACTCTGAGCACATGTGCACATACCCCCCCCCATATAAACATAATTAGAAATCTTAAAAACAGGTGGCTACAGTTTGCCTGTTCTAGAAGTTGGTTTCTAAACTTTCTTCACCCTCTGCTTCAGTTGAAGAATGAGGAAGACTATATTCCTCATTCCCGTTGCCTTGGAATGTTTATCCAAATTAATTCACCTTTGGGTTAATCAGTTCACCTTTGGATGAATTAGCAATGTAATACTATATGGCACTTCATGCTATTCAAAAGCACATTTGAATTCATGAGCTTATTTCTGTCTTACAAGATCATGTTTACTGTCCCTGTTTTCAAATAAGGCAGCCTTTTCTTTCATTTTTTGTTCAGTGAAAACATGAATTCAGATAAAGTTACATGTATTTGATAAGAGCTCAAGGCTGGTGCTTTAAAACTTGGAGAGACCCTCCCCCTCCAGTTCCTACTTCCTAAATCCTGTGATGGTGTGGAAGGGGCCCCTCATCTAAAGTGTAAGCAAATGAGAAGATATTTCGATGGGATTTGTTGCTAGTCGCAGTCCCCATAGCTGGCATTTCTTGCATGGTTGGTACCCTTGTATCGAGGTTTCTTGCTGCATGAATAAAAATATAGATTTCTCTGCCTAGAAATGTAAGTTGAATCAGGATTTGGATGATGTCTCTAAGCTTGTATATCCAACATTTCCCCTGGATGATTTTAAAGTGATCAGCCTTACTTAATGTGTCACTGTCCTGTTGACCTGAAGCTTGCTGTTTGAGGACTTTGGTTTAAATCCTGACTGACTCTAACTCCTGCTGTAAGAGTTAGAAACCTATTGCAATGTGATCCCAAAGTCTTAGTTTCCCCATTGATAAGAAAGTATTCATAGGATTTAGCATGTCCTGGGAAGCATATTAGTTTCCTTCTTACATTGTGGAAATAACTCATTCTAACTGTGATTCAGAGACAGCCTGCTAATAATGTGAATATGTCTCTTAAAAGGCATTTGAAAGCTAACAGCTTAAAGTATGATTAAGGAAATGCTGTAACATGGGGGATTTTAACTTGGGATGGAAATACGTTAGAATTCAAGTGGTAGTCCGTCTTAGTCTCATAAGCAGTACTTTTAGTGTATCACCAGAATTGTCCCTGAGGGAAAGCCCCCAAAGTATGTTTTGGTTCTTTTTGTTTCTGTCTATAGTATAACAAATTCCATCAGTGAACCATGTTTTCAGATCCAAATGTGAGCACAAATGTAGGACATTCTGACAAGACTGAACACTCAGGATGGGATGTAGGGTTTGAATATCTATGGATTTCCCAATCGTCATTGGGTACATGGCATAAATATGCCCTCCCCCAAAGTTTCTAATTGTGCTTTGGTTCCCTGAGTAGATTCTTTTACTATAGTAAAAATGCCAAACTCAGACAACAAAAGTCAATGGATATAAACCATTCCTCACTTTAAGTTTAAAAATTCATTCTGGCTTCTGGCCTTTGTCTCTTTGAGTTTGATTAACTTGAAACAATTTGTCCTTGTTAGTCCTGGATAAACTGATAAAAATCACCAGGAAGCATCTCTTATTAGCACTTATAATTCAGGTTAATTACATGTGCAATCATTTATGTAATGTCTGTCTGCCCCACTAAGCTTCTTGGGGGTGGAGAATTCCATTCGTCTCTTTTGTTAATTGCTCTATCACAGGCACTAAGCACAGTGTTTAGTATATAATGAATATCTGATAAATATTTATGAAATGAACTGAGGTCCAAACTCTTTTCTTCCTCTTCACTTTTTTTTTTTTTCAAATAAGGCAGCTACACTGGACTGTATCTTCCAGGATTGATGGTTTGACTTTTAAAAAATCTGACTACCATACTATATATCAGTTTAGTGTAAGAATTCTTGTACAATGCTGGAGAGAATCTCCTTATATTAGACATTTTTCCATTTAGAACATTGTACATGAAACTCCTGTATGGCCATGTAGAGTAAATGAAAACGAGTTCAAATGTGTTTTCTATAAAATGCTTCAAGTTAGGTGAACCTCACAGAAGTGAATCCAGTGCTGTCATTTCAGGGGGAAGACACATAAACATTCACCATGTAATTGCTATATCAATGATAATTAGTTAGCTTATCTGTTCATTCGGGCATGTTTTTAAGCATAGGGAGCTAGTTCAACATCAATTCAATACTTTCTTAAAACCTTTCTTTTCTGCTAAATCCTATTTAACAGTCCAGTGTATCTCCTTAGGCAAAATCATTAAGATTTGTTCAGTTAAATACACTCCTAGTGTGTGAACTAACTTCCCTGGTATGACCTACTTGTCAGTCTTAAAATGTTGCCTGAGATATCACATATTTATTGAAGCCATCTGAAAAGCAAGTGTGGTGTCCTCTGTAGAAATATATTCCTTGTTTTGCCAGATGGAAACACACTTGCATTCCCATCCCTCTACTTCTCAGACACAGCTGGCTAAGGAGGAGGAATTGCTCTGATCAGACAATAAATAAGCCTGGGCCTTCGTTTTGATCTGTGCAGATGTTAATTTGCCATGATAAATCACTACTGAGTTTCCTTGGATAATGGGCCAGGGTATCCATTATTTTTTGATAAGATATTAATTCAATTTAATTTGAAATGTTAATGTTTGGTTGGAAGATTTAGCTAGAGAGAAATATCAGCTCATATGTTTCACAATATGTAGGACAGGATACTGAGCTTTTCTTTGCACAATTTCACAATAAGTCTCCTCTCAAAATCTAAGTATTTCTCTTTTTTCTTTTTATGCGTGTGTGCATGTGTGCTGTAATGTATATATGTGTATGTGTAAATGCGGTGTATGCGCCTGTGTGTGCATATACAGAAGCCAGAGGGTGAGGTCAAGTGTTTTCTTCTATGGCTCTCCATCTTATTTTTGAGACAAATTCTCTTTCTGAATCTGGGGTTTACCATTTCAGCTAGATTGGCTTGCCAGCAAGCTCTGAGGATCCTCCTGACTCTGACCCCACCCTCATCCACCCCTGTGCTGGGACTACAGGTGTGTGCTGGGCATCTGAACTCAGATTTTTATGCTTGAACAGCAGGCACTTTACCCATCTCCCAAGTCCCAAAATCTTAAGTACTTTTAAAATAGTGACTTTTTTTTCTGTAGCTCTCTGTGCAAATTTTAGAACACTGCAGGCTTCCCTTCTGAAAACATACTTTGCTGGATGCTTGTGTTAGGTATAGATCCCATGGGTCATCCAGTAGAAGGACTGGAGGCTCTTCCACTCTGGTGAATTGTGGCTGGTTTCTCTTTTTCTTTTTCTTCCCCTAACAGTGGTGCTATAAGGCTTTGGAAGAAACATTTACAAACAAAGCACTGGCAGAGTTTTAATTTTATTTAATGACCTGCTTCCTACCAGTGATCTTGGCACCCTGTGCAGTGATTTGCCATTAATTAATCAAGAAGAATGTTGTAATGCTGCGATGAGGGCATTGCCCTCTATGCGCCTCATAAATCCACCAGAAACAAAGGACAGGAATTGCATGTTAAAGACTCTTCATGAAAACCCCAAAGGAGGAGGTGGTTTTATGTTCTGTTTTTAAATGGGTCTCCTGAAGCCTCCGTGCTTTCTTGTGGATTCTGAGTTTTCCAGTGTCTCAGAGATGATTTGACTGAGTTCTTGTAATGGAAATCCATATCTTAGACACTGATATTTCAGAGAGGGAGAATTCTTGATTCTTCTGGATTACTGGTGGGAGGCGATGACTTTGTGTTTCCCCCTGAATCCAGGGCAATCACACTCAACTGCAAGAGGCCATACATTGTGGATTCTTGGTAGGGATGATTCAGAAGGGAGGCATGTTTCCATCCTGGGAATATATGACATTTGCTAGAGGCAGATGGCAGGCGATGGGATAGTGTGATACTAGAAGTCAGGAAACTTTCACATACTTAGCTTTGCCAAAAGCTTCTGGAATCTGTGTTCAGGATCTTAAGCTTGTATTTTTGCCAGTTCAGATGTGTGCTTGCAGTTAACTGTTTAGGAGTGATGAATTTTCCTCTCTCATTTTAGCATAGTAAATGCGAAGCTATTAAATATTAAAATTCTACAAGCCCGAATCCTGGGGTGGATATACACTGGGCTGCTGTCTTTATTCTTGGTCTTCTGGTTCTGTCTCTGGAATGTTCTTATGACAAGAACATGCAAGCCTAGCAGACATTCTATATAATTATAGCTGAACCCCTTTAAAATAGCTAAAGGGTTTCAAAGCTCTTTTATTTCCACTGAGTAGATTAAACTTGTGGCTCTTAGTGAACTTATTCCTACCAAAAAGTTACACTACTTTTGATTTTGTTTCATCTGTACAAATTTGGCATGATCATCACAAATGGAGCTCATCTCTATTTTTAGATTCTTGATGCTTCTGTTCAGCTGAGTCCTAAATACACTCAGAGTTTGGGTTTTGCATATGCAAATTACTTGTCATCAGCTTACAGATCGGAGAAGGGGGATGAAAGCACAGTGAAGATTTTATCCAAAATGTGATGGTCTGCTAGTCAGCATGTGATGGGGCTGCATTTCACATTCAGGCTCCAGTATGAGAAAGTGCAGTTGCCTATTGATGTCTCTCTGGAGATTATGGCTTGGAAACGCAGTCACCAGGAGAGTATGGTCATCCCTCAAGGGGTGTTTAGCCTTTTTGTAGCATGCTCCACTTAGCTACCTACACGGTTTTGGATTTTTGTTTGCTTGGTTTTTAAAGATTTATTTTATAATTTGTGTGTGTGTGTGTGTGTGTGTGTGTGCATGCGTGCGTGCATGCGTGAGCAAGCACATGTATGCACACATAAGTGCAGTGCCTACAGAGGCCAGAAGAGGGCATCATATCCACTGGAGTTGGACTTTCAGGTGGTTGTGAGCCATAGACATACATGCTGGAAACAGAATTCCAGTTGTCTAAAAGAGCGGCAAGCACTCTTAACTGCTGAGCCATCTTTCCAGCCTGTTTCTGTTTTTTTAACTTAGTTGTTTTATGCCACCCAGTCTCAGGTACAGCATTGTGAAAACTCAGATCTGACCTTTTTCTTTGTGAGCTCCCTTTGCTCTGGGCTGGCTTTGAGTTGAACACAAAGAAAGAAGCTGAAATCTCTATTGTCTTAGCTGGTAGCAAATGGTACTGATAAAAGTCACATAAAAGTAGCCAACTTGGGGGGCCAAGATGGCTCAGTGAGTAAAAGTGCTGTTCGTGCAAACCTGATGAACTGAGTTCAATCCTGGAAATGCATGTAAAGGTGGGAGGAGAGAACCAATCCCACAAAGTTGTCTTCTGACCTCCACATGCTTCGGCATAAACCCTCCCCCAACATTGTGCACACACACAGTAATGATGATGATGATGATAATTATCATAATAAAAAATTCTTTTAAAATATTTTGATTGTTTTTATTTTTTAATTTTAATGAATATGAGTTTATTGCTTGCATGTGTGTAAGTGTACCCATGTTGTGTATGTAATGCCCACAGAGGACAGAAATGGGCATTGAGTTCCTCTGGAACTGGAGTTATGAATGGTTATTAGCAATTTATGGGTCCTTTGCAAGAGCAGCCAGTGCTCTTAACCACTGAGGCATCTCTCCAACCCCCTACCCCCTTTTTCCTTAATTCTTAAAAAGTAGCCAACTTTTAGAAGTTATTTCATTATAGTAGTTTCCATGATTTCTGGTAAAATATAAGGTTATCTTTTCCAAATGCTGCTGCTTGTAAATTAAAATATTTCCTCTTTATATATGTCAGATGATAGATGTAGACATATAGCTATGGAGACAGAAGGATTTGTCAAGTTCAATCACTTGCCTACTACTTAAGAAGTCCAGGAACCCTCTTACTACCCTACTGGTAAAATTAAATGCTGTTTTCATAAGTTAAGATGAGCTTATAGTAAAATATGTATTTTTTTCAGACAAACTTAGAGTACTTCTGGGGATGGTTATTTTCAGAGTCTTTTTTTAGTGAGACCATTGGCTAACTTGAGGAGGGATGGTTCAGGAAAATTCCAGACAATTCAGGAAAAGTGTTTTACAGAGGGCTTGATTAAATGACTACATCAGCACTAGCCTGGAAAAATAAAACAAAAACCAGTAGAGTTGAAATTTGCTAAGGGTTCAGCTCATTTTTTACCAGAATGGTAAAGAACTTCATCATTTTTTACCAGAATGGTGAAGACCTCTTGGGAGGGGAACAGGGGATGCCATGTGAGGGATTTACACAGAAGAGTAAATGAGTGGATCAGCAAATGAATGTGTGGAGGAATGCCCTTGACCCGTATTGGACAGTGGAGATGGCAGACCGGCAGTGATTCAGAGAGAGGGCTTAGGAAGTATGCCTGGGCTCAGATTCCAACTCAGTCACTTATCATCTATGAAATTTAAAGCAAGTGTTTAAAATTACTTGGTGTGTCTCAGTTTTTTCACACTCCTGATAATATCATCTTTGTGGGTGGTATAAGGATTACACAAGGCAATTCATGTAAAAGGCTTAGGATTTAGTAGCATTTAATAAACATCACTGGTGCTATTATTTCTTGTGGTGAGAGAGGACTCAGTTCATCGGAGGTGCATTTGGCCACTTCAGCCTCTGGCCTGCTTCTACAATGCGCTTTCTGGTGACTGGAAAACCCTGTTGTGCCTCATTTGGATAAAGTCGTTGCATCTCAAAAAATGTTTGACATCTTCACTGGTTGTTACTGGGTATTGCATGTTTTTCTTTAAGCTTCCATGATAATATTGGGGCGGGGGAACAGCACAACTGTCATATACTTTTGTGCTCACGTGCTCTGTGACTCTCCCAAAGTGCCACTTCCTAAGCCCCTTTAACCACAACATCTTCCTCCTCAGCTCAGTATCTTTCAAGACTATATTTTTGAAGCATGCTTTGGGAGACACTGATGTCACTAGATGTTGAAATCAGCTCATTGCATGTGGCGCCCCCTTCAAATATATTTTTTCCTCCCTTGGGAACAGTTGAAATCCAAATGACACATCCTAGCATGATTTAACACATGGGTTGTATTTTGAAAACCAAATCCAGCATAATGAATTTGGGACAGAGCTTTGTTTAACCCCCAGGCCCAGTCTAGAGTCCAAGAACAAAGGTTAGTGTCCAGTTCTCTTAGGGTTTTGCAAGGTCAGCCCTATTGACTTATTCAGACCCCCTGTGTGCTGGAAGTTGGTCATCCCCAAGGAAGCACAGGAGATTACATGCAGGATTACAGCATGTTACAGGCAGGATTCAGCCTCTAGTGACCTCAGCCTCTGACTGCTTCCTCCCTTCTCACCCCGTAGTCTAGCCCTGGTCCATTCTTTCAGCTGTGTGGAAGGCCGGTACCTATGGTTCATCTGTTTCCTCTGTCATGCATATCTCTTCCTCTGCCTTTTACTCTGGCCTTCGGTACCACTACTCTTCTTTCAGCATGAGCTCTGAGTCATTTTCTTCCAGGGGCCTCCCCAGACTCACTCTGACACAGGAGCCTCTCTTGTGTGGCTCTGTGGAATCTAGCAGGTACTTTGATTACCTTCCACAACATTCTCTTTGTGTCCTCTTTAGCCATTGCAGTGCTTTATACAGCATATGTAATGTGTCTTCGTATAATTTACATTTAGTAAAATTCTTAGTCATTAAGTCAACTATCCAAACAGTTTTATAGAAAGAATATCAAGGCACAAAGCATTTCTATCAACTTAGAAAGCCCCTTTATGCTCTTTTTCAATCAAGCCTCAGCCCAGAAGCAACCACACCTGTGCTAATATTCTTTTCCTAGAATGTAATGGCATCAGTCAGCCAGTACCTTTTTGTGACCAGCTTGTTTTCACTTAGCATGTTAGTTTTAAGGTGTAGCCATGTTGCTGCATGGACCTGTCTTAGATTCTTTGAGATTACTGGGTAATCTGTTGATTATACCTGGCCTGTCTGTTTTTTAGGCTGTTATGAAAAAAGCTGCAGTGAACATTGTTACACAAGGCACTTTGTGAATGATGTTTTTATATCTCTTGAATTAAATACCCAGGAGTACAATTACTACCAGGGGAGGTACCTCTTCAACTTAAACTATGGAGCGGTTTTGAAAGTAACTGGATCACTTTAAGTCTCCTGGGCACAGAGAGCAGGTCTGGTTCACTTAGGTCCCCAGTGCCCAGCCCTGGATAGGGCACACACTAGGTAGTCAGTGTTTATTGAAGAATGAATGAATGAATGAATGAGAAGCTCAAATCAATTTTCATTCTGAAATACCCTTTGACCAAAAATGAATGCTTTGTCTACTAAGGGTGCAGCCACTCCACTGACCAGATAAGGATTCATTGTGCTCAGGCAGAGAATGGAGGAAAATATCTCCCTTCTGACCTTGCTCTTGGGCTGGATTCTTGCTTCAGGGAAGTGTGGGTAGGGAAGCCAGTGATACAGGTTGACACGGGGCCATGAAAGGGGCCTGAACACCAGAAGCAGCCAAGCTCAGCAAAGCCTTCTGAAGTTAAGACTTACAATACCTCCATTGTAGGCCCTCCCAGCCTGCTTTCCCAGCCCCTTCCCCTTTTGCTCCCCCACAGCTCATCTGAACTGCACATCGTTCCTGATGACACCTAGCATTTTTCTTCCCTTTGCAATGGCTGTACACCTCATTGGGATAACTTTCCATACAAGGCAGGTGACATCCAGGTGAGCCTTTGAAATTCAGCTCAGATGCCTTCTCCTCCACGAAACCTGTCTAGTCCACTACATCTGGAAACTGCCCCTCTCGAGAGGGTTTTTTAACTGCCCCTCTTTGAAGGGTTTTAATGCCATGTGCACCTGTCAGTAGTGTTCATTTGGCCACTTAGCAGGACCCCCATCTATCTATTGAACTTACCTGTGTTTATGTCTCATTACTCTTTAAAATAACTGGCCGTTTTAGGGCCACAAGCTTGGTAGGCTTTGGTCCTCGGCAGCACGGTGGATGCTGGGGCTCTTGGATCTTCCATTAGTACAAAGTTAAATTGTATGGTCAGACTGGTGTTTATTTTATTTATTTTATGTGTATGAGTATATTGCCTGAATGTGTGTAAGTGCACCCGTGTCACCAGTGCCCATGGAGGTCAGAAGAGGATGTTGGATCCCCTGGAACTGGAGTTTTGGATGGTTGTTAGCTACCATGTGGGTGCTGGGAATCGAACCTGGGTCCTCTGGAAGAGCAGTCAGGGCTCTTAACCACTCAGCCATCCCTCCAGCCCTGGTTTTCATTCTTAAGAAGAGTTACTTAGAGAAGAAAAATACATGTATAAAAAGAGGAGTCTACTATACAAACTTGAATTTGTATCACTTGGCTAATTAAGGAGAAATTAGCTGGCTTTCTTTAGGCTCTGTTGTTAGGTCACATAACAGGAAACACAAATACCAATAGCTAGATAGTTCCATTTTTCATCTGTATTCATTCAGAAGACAATTTAAAGTCATTTCCTTTAGGGAAAGAAGGTTCTAAAAGTCTCTTCCACCGCTGCCCCACCTTAGAGAGAGAGAACTCAGTATGTGAACAGTTTGTTCTTGAACTTTTAATGATTCTCTTGCCTCTGACTCCCAAGTGCTTGGATTACAGATGTGCCCTACCATGCCTGGCTTGTGTTTGCTTTTGATTGTTGTTTCAATAGTTTAAAAATCTTAATTCTATCTCTTTCCTACAAACTGCCTACTTTTGTAATTCTATAATCCCTAAAAGTGTTTTGATTTTCATGTCCACAGGTATAATGTAGTGATCTTTACCACAGTAACAGATTTGAAAAGAACATCCAAGGGCGTGAGATCATCATTGAACCAAATGTATTTTCTATATATTATGTTGTGCTCTCAAAATTACAGGCTTTTTTGAGTGACATAAACCTAAGACTGTAATTAGAAAAGATATTTCAGAATTTGGTTTCTTAGCAAATGTCATTTCAAAAAATGAGAATTATAAAATTAATGTTTCTCACTTAAAAAAAAAAACTATGTTACTCCAAAAGCTGTAAATGCCAGTTTCTCAAAGGAGAATCAGCCAGCAAACTCTTCAACATTCACCATTTTGTAGTTGATCAAGAGGGGGGAAAAAAACTATTTGTAGACCTTGAAAGCAAAGAATCAGATTCCGTTTTTAAAAGTGTCATAATAACATAATTATGAAGAAGCAGGTAGAACTAATGAGCTTGGGTGTGTTTGACTTAATTGCCTGCCTTCTTCTGGTTTAAAGAAAAACACTGCGTCTGGCATTGTGGCGAATATTAACAGCTGCTTTCCCCTCTACTGAACCAGTAAGAAAGAAATGCGGCATTAAAATTCCTAGGCTGATTTCCTGTGTTATTCAGCTGGCAGAGAAATGAATATGATTCTTCTTCTCATGGCAAAATGAGAAGCGTAACCTTTTCGGTATGGGTAGTGTTGTGCTGTTGGCGGTTTCTAAAAAGCCCGCTCTTTTGTTGTGGTGCTCAGAAGTTCATGGTCTCTGGAGCCCTAAGGATTCAGTGCCACAATACTGCCTGTCCTTGTAACCACATGCGTCTGCATCCAGTGCACTCTAGTAAGATATCCCTGCTTCCTCCCAGTGACTCTAGGATTTGCTGTCTTAATTTGTTTTACCTTAATACAACTACATTCCTTGTTTACTCAGATATGTTTTGAACAATTTCAAACATATACAAAATTAACAGAGGACTGTAGCAGCTATTCATATGCCATCACTTACCTTCAAGAAATTATGACTATTCATGTTTTGTTTAGATTCCCTCCTCCCGATGTCCTATACCTTTTTAAAGCAAGTTCTAAAAATTCTCCATAACTGCATATGTGTCCCTAAGCCTTTCAACAAATATAACAAGATAAGGTACTCTTTAAAAAAATAAGTTTATTTTATTCACATAGTGGTGAGTACTTGCACATATACATCACAAATAAAATATAACATTCACTAAATTATCTCCAATTTGTGGTAAATGCTCTAAATGTGGATTAAGTAAGTTTAGTGTAGATAGTGTGTTTTACACTGGGTGGTGACATTCGTTCTTAATCCTAGCCCTTGGGAGGCCAAAGCAGGCAGATCTCTGCAAGATTGAGGCCAGCCTGGTCCACATAGTAACTTCCAGGCAGACTATAACTAAAGAGACCCTTTCAAAACAAAAACAAAAACAAAAGCAAACAAAAAGCACCACCTTAATACTTTAGGTTACAATAGCTTCCAAAAGTCAAATATAAACACCAGTTTACAAAATTTAATCTCAACAATAACAACACTTTATACTACATAGTTTGGATACTATATAGTTTGAACAATTAAAAAAATGACATCACAGTGTTTTATAGCTTTCAGGTATCCAAGTATATAATCTTCTTCTAGACAGATCTCTGAAGTGTTTTTAAAACTATTACCACACCTAGGGAAAAAACTGACAGTAATTCCATATCAACATATGCCAGTCAGATGTTTAAATTTCCAGTTGTTTTGTAAATGTCACATGTGTGTATTTTTCCAGTTGTTTTTAAAAAGGGGATTGAAATAAAGATCACACATTGTAGTGACAATAAAGATCACACATTGCAATGATGGTTTCTTGCTGTATAGTTTAATGCTTTCAGTGTGGAAGGTTTAATTATAAAAAATTTCAAACTTAAAAAATATTCCAAACTTACAGAAAATACATGTTAGTCATACATTTTTCAACTGTTTTTGCTTCAGATCTCTCCATTTTCTTTTTAAAATATTTTATTAAACTTTTTGCTTCAGATCTCTCCATTTTTTAAAATTATTTTATTATTCTTATTTTTGTGTATGAGTGTATTGTTTGCATGTATGTTAGTGCACCCGTGTCATGTCATGCAATGCCCACAGAGATGAGAAGATGGTGTCAGAGCCCCTGGAACTGGAGTTATGGACAGTTCTTAGTCACCATTGGGTGCTGGGAGTTGAACCCAGGTCCTCTGCAAGAGCACCTGGTGCTCTTAACCACTGAGCCATCTCTCCAGCCCCCTGCCTTTTTTTTTTTAAAGGAATACGATATTATTGATATGGCTGTAAGCCTTCCTTATATCTTTTTCCTCTTTTTCCTATTCAGAGTTAACCTGTATCCTAAACTTGGTATATATCACTTCCACAGTATGCTTTGTGCTTTTCCTAGATATGTGTGTGTGTCTATAACCAGTATGCTGTCATATTTTTTGTTTTCTTCTTGTATATATTACCTTTTAAGTAGAGGTTACAACAATTAATGAGTCTTTTTTAAAAATTTTATTTATTATTTTTATTTTATGTGTATGTGTGCATTGCCTGCATGTAGGTAAGTGCACCCATGTCGTGCAATGCCCACAGAGGTCAGAAGAGGCTGTCGGCTCCCCTGGGACTGGAGTTACAGACAGTTTTTAGCTGCCATGTGGGGTGCTGGGATTTGAACCTGGGTCTTCGGCAAGAACAACCAGTGTTCTTAACCGCTGAGCCATCTCTCCAGCCCAACAATTAATGAGTCTTTACAATGTTTAGTACCTAACTGTGTAACCATTTATGTGTATATCTTTTTAGTTTTCTCTTTCTTCTATATGCGTATATTTACACATATGTGATATGTGTTCTACCAACATGAATAACAACAGCATATTCATTACTTTACTAATGAGGAATTAGGATGTTTCCCATGTTTTTCTATTACAAATTATACCCAGTAAATATTTTTTCAATGTATTTCCTTGAATGAGAGCACTTGAATGAGAGTTTGTTTAAAGGGTAACACCTGGGAGAGAAGGGGCGTCCTCAACTTAGCCAGATGTGGCTGATTCCTTTCTAAAGTTGTTGTTCAATATACCATCACCAGCAATATCTGAATTCTGGTTTATCCAGATCCTCCTCATGCTTATCATGCTTCAGCTGCTATGGTTTTGCCAGCATAATGTCTATGAAGATTACAAGTCATTCTTTCCACTCATTCTTGTCTGATCACTGGTGAGATTCAGTACCATTGCGGTTAGCTTTGCAGGTTCCGTCTCCTGTGAATTCCATATTCACAGTGTCATTGTTTTTGTTTTAACTCATAGTTTTTAGAATTTCAGAAGTATCCACTCTTCTTTTTGAATTGGCTCAGTCATTTTTGTGCTCAATACATCTTGTAATTGGAGAAGCAGTTTTTGAAAAAATTCTATTTGTGATTATATGTGGACACTTTAAGATTGGAAAGGGACATTTGTGAGAACTGACTTTTAAGACAGAGAAGGACCAGAGACAAGTGCAGAAACTACTCAGGAGCTCTTGTAACCACCTGCTTTATTTTCCATTTTCCTATCATTTTGTTCACTGCCCTTGTAACTCTCTCAATAATGTATAAGCATTACCTGAACACATAGCCCATCAGGTATCTATCACCTACCTTCCTTTCTTCTTTGTTATTTTTATTTATTTATTTTTCATGTGTTTGAGTGTATTACCTGCGTGTATGTAAGTGCATCATGTAATGGCCATGGAGGCCAGCAGAAAGCAATGGATCCTCTGAAACTGGAGTTATTAGCCACCATATGGGTGCTGGGAACCCAACCCAGGTCCTCTGCAAGAGCAACCAATGCTCTTAACCACCGAGCTATCTCTCCAGTCCCCACTTCTTTCTTTTTGAAATTTTGCTTGTTGACTCCTCTGCCCTCTTCCAGTATGAACTTGTGTTCCAGCCCTGCTCTGTGCTTGTCAGTGCTGGCCTGTCCCTTCAAAGCTTTGCTCAGTCCTGCGTGAAATCCTGTGTGCTCAATCCCAAGCTTCATCCTTTCTGGTCTATTCCTTTATAGGAATGTGTGTGTGTGTGGTGTGTGTGGTGTGTATTTGAGGGAAGGGTGTATTTCCTAAGAAATGATGTAATAATTTTTTCTAATAAATTGAAATATTTTATTTCATGTATTTAGTTTTGCTACTCTTACACTTCTTTTTTTCATCATGGCTGCTGCTGAGAAGTCTGCTCTGATTCTTGCCCCTTCCTTTGTGACCTGATTCATGCAGAGACTTTTAGAACCATCTTTTATGCTTTCTCATCAAAATTTTTGATCTCCACTGTAAGATCTTCTGGTGGAGTTTTTTGTGGGTTTTTGTTGTTGTTGTTGTTGTTTTACTAGCTATTCATTAGGCTCTTCTCATTTGGAGACATATTTCCTTCAGTTCTGCAAAATAGTCTTTTTCTTTTCATTTTCTTCTTTTTAAGAAATAATTGTTACTCTTTGGTTACATCTTACTGGAAATGTTTCTCAATAGCAGTTGGGCTTCTGAAGTCCTCTGAAGGTTTAAAAAAATCTTTCTCTTTTCTCTTCATAGTTCTTTAAATCTTTAACCCTCCCTACTATTCCAATGATTTTTAAAAATTTATTTTGTGTGTGATGTGTGTTTGTGTGTTGTTGTATGTGTGTGAGAGGGCAGGCACATGCATGCCGTGGCATGTGTGTGGAGGTCAGAGGACAACTTCGGGTGTTGGTCTTTACATTCTATATTATTTGAGACAGGGTCTCCCTCATTCACCACTGTGTACACCAGGCTAGCTGGTCTGCAAGCTTCAGGACATTCTCCTCTCTCTGCTTCCTGTCTTCCTGTGGGAGTCCTGGGATTATACCCATGTGCACTACTCTGTCCAGCTTTTATATGGGTTCTAGGAATCCTAACTCAGTTTGTCAGGTTTGTGCAGCATTTCATTCACCGAGCCATCTCCCCAGCCTTCGCTGATTTTTTTTAATTCAGCTATCATAATTTTAATTTCTGAGGCACTTTCCTCAATTCCCATATAATTCTTGGCTAATAGACTTGTGTCTTGTGACTGGAAAGTCTCTTAAGTATTTCCTTGAAGGTGGTAATCATGGTTTTTGAATGTTTTCTTCAGCTTTCTGTGCTCCTGAGTTGTGTACATTTCTGAGTTAGTTTCCGTGGTGACTTAGGCTGCCTCAGTCACAGTCTGTAGGATACCTATCATTTTGGATTGTGGAGATTGCACTGAATGACAGATGTAGGACAGTGGCTGGCACTGAATAAACTCCATATTATATTGTTTTGTCAACTAAAAGTTTTCCACAAGCCTGGCTACTTACACTTATAAATACCTTGAAATACCTTAAAAAATAAACATAGATGTTGAATCTTTTTAGACTAATACAATGAAAGTACAAAAGGCTAGTTTTCTAAGAAACCTGAGAAGTTTTTTCAGTTAAAGAATTTTTGTCCTTTTATCTATTTTGATTAGTTTTGAGAAGTCCAAATACTGTTAGGAAGATGGAGAAACCACTAAAATTTGTAAAGTACTGAAATTTGCTATATGTTATAAGTTACAGAAAATTCAGCTTCTCATACTATCAACTCTTTCTTTTTTTATTTTTGCTTTCTGACATACTATTTTTTGAAGAACAGAATTGCTTCATAGCTCAGGAATTGCTGATAATTTATAGCCTATTTTATGTGTGTGACAACCAGTAATTTGAGTAAATATATGGGTGTGTGCTCTGTGAACATTATCCTGAGAGTCAGGAGGGAAAGTTGAGGGCTGCTGCATTCCTACAGTGCCTAAGTTTGCACACGAGTAGATGGCACTCTAGCTAGATAATTGTGATGATTATTCGAGATCAAATAATATTAATGACTTAATGGAAGAAGGCTTGTGCATGCTAGACAAATGCTCTGCCACCGAGCCATATCCCAAGCTGCAGTGCTACCTTTCCTTTTCACTTTGAATCTGCTCAGAAGATAATCAGACTAAATGAGTTTTTTTGTTTGTTTGTTTTGTTTTGGGTTTTTTTGGGGGGGGTCTTTTTGAGACAGGGTGTAGCCCCAGCTAGCCTGGAACTCACTATATAGACCAAGCTGGCCTTGAACTCACAGAGATCCGCCTGCCTCTGCTTCCTGAGTGCTGGGACTAAAGGTGTGCTCCACCACGCCTGGCTAAATGAGGTTTTTTTTAAACTGTTTTAACTGCTTTACACTGTCTTGATTTTGCTTTTAAATGATCAGCTCTGTTCTTAGAACCAGCCTTACTAGAAATAGCATTGTCACTTTGAACTCTCTTCAGTACCATATTCCTTTTTTTTTTTTTTTTTTTGGTCTTTTTGAGACAAAACATTTTAAATTTTTGGGTATGAGTGTATTTACTGCATGTATATAAGTGTACCCGTGTCATGCAGTGCCCATGGAGGTCAGAAGAGGGTGTCAAATCCCTTGGAACTGAAGTTACAGATGGTTGTTAACCACCATGTGGGTGCTGAGAATTGAACTCAAGTCTTCTGCAAGAGCAGCCAGTGCTCTTAACCCTTGATCTCTCTCTCCAGCCCCTCCCCCCATATTCCTTCTTATATGAATCAAAACATACTGAACAGTGAGTTCTGGGCTGCAAAAAGACATTATCTTTATGTCTTTGTCCACTAGTTCAACAACAAACAACATTTACAGAGACTAATTTATAGTCTTTCCTATTTTTTAAGTTAGCACACAAAGTAATGGGTTTCATTATGACATTTTCATATAAATGTATCTTTATGCTTTGTTCTTATTCTTCTGTCTCCTCCACTGTCCTCCCCCGTTCCCCATTCCTCTCATCTCACCTCTTGCCAATCCTCTTCTCCCCAGTAAAAACATAAAAATTAAAAATTGATGATTTTCTGGTGACTCTAATCTGGGTAAATTCAATTTTTGAACCAGACATTCACCCATTTATTTATTCATTTGACAATATGCATGGACATTTACTCTCAGTATGACCTGAATTTTACTTTGCTATTAGATTAGATAAACTACATGTATTTCCTATATCTTCAATGTTTTAGTCTTATTATTTTTTTTCATTTTTAATTGAATGTTTTGCAAATTTCATAGTTTGACCCTATTTAGAGCCCCTCCCCTATTTGCACCCTCTCCTTAGTATCCCCCACCCAATTTCATGTATTCTGTTTTAAATGTATATTAGGCCTATTGAGTCAAATTTGTGTCCCCAAATGTCTTTTGTGTGGGTCCATCCATTGGAGCCTGGTTAACCTACCCAGCATCGCTCCCTTAAAGAAAACTGACTCTCCCTCTCCCAGTAGCTATCAGTTGCTGGTAGATCTTCAGCTAGGGTTGGGGCTTGGTCCCCATTTCCCCACTTCTATGCTAGGATTTTGTCAGTCTTATGCATGCTGTCACCATTGCTGTGAGTTCATTTGAGTAATTGCCCAATGTTTTAGTTTTAAATGAACCCGAGCAAAAATGAGTAAAGAATAGAAATCCAAATTCCCAAAGAACCTTAACAATTATTTTCTAAAGACAAATAGATCCAGGATATAAAATGAGATGCTCTCTGAATTATAGTTCACCTAAGAGATATTATTGGATTTTCGAGGCAAGAGAAAAGACCATTCCTGAATCAGTATCACATTTTATAGGGAACTATAAACTCAAATGAACCTTATGCATTTTATAGGCACTTTGTACATCTTTCTAAGTAGATAGAAACCCATACATGAACTTGCCAATGACTTGTCATACTATTGCACTAAAACTGATATAAACATGTTTGTATTTGGGGGAGATTTCTGATTCATTGCCACAGTGCTCCATTTATTACAGATATATAGAAGCCACACTGTTGGAACAACAGAGACCCTTTTATAATATTATAATTCAAATATATGAAAGGCTATTGACTCTAAAAGTTATCATGAAATTTTTCAAACATGTACAGAATCTGTTGGATGAATTTCACTTTCTCATAGCCAACTTAAACTGTTACCAGTGCACAGCCAATCTTGGGTCTAGTCCCTTTTTTCTCTCATATCAAATTCTTAAAGCAAATTCAGGACAGCTTATTGTTGCATCAAAAAAAGTTTCGGTATCTTTTTCTGAAAGGTCTCTTTTTCAGTATCTCCACAATATCACCACACCTAAAACAATATTAGTTGTCACTTAAAATGTTGTCAGTATTTGATTGGCTGTGATTGTCTTATAAATATCCTTTATGCTTGCTTTGTTAAAATAGGATCCAAATAATTTCATATATTGCATTTGGTTGGCATATTTCTTGAGAATTTTACTTTAAAGTTCTCTTACCTCTATTTTGTGTGCACGCATGTGCGTGCACACACACACACATACACACACACTTTTAATATTACAATTTCTTGGTTGAAAAGACCAGTATGTATTTTTCTGAAAAAATTTTCCCCATTCTGAATCTTGCTGATTGCATCCCCATGGTACCATTTTACATACTTTGATGCTGTAGTTTCTAAGTCTGGGCAAAGACATTTGATGAAATGCAGGCTTTCTGTCTTGATGCAAAAACATCCCCATGGATGGAGCTGTGTATTTCTTTTGCATCCCATCATGGGACATACAGTATCTGTTTCCATTTGCATGATGCGGAGATTGAGCCCTAGGTTTGACTCTCAGCCTGATCTAACTATTCATTATTAAGTTTCCCACTGGCTTTTTTCTTAATAGTTTGAGCAGCCTCTACTGATCTTTGCTCTGCTCCACTCCATACAGGGTCATGAGCTTCTAGATTAGAAGACCTCACCGACTTCCACCTTTTCACCCTGGGTTTATTCTGGCATCTTGCTCCTTTATTTCCTCTGCAGAGCCTATAATACATTTATGATTCTCCAGTGCCATGGCCTCCAGCGTGTGTTTCATGGAACACAGCATTCATTGTAAGGAATGCTTGGAGAAGAGGCTAAGTTTGGGGGATGCCTTGTATTATTGTTCTTCTGAGAGATCTGTGTGATATACAGGAGCTGAGTCTATTCCACTTCTGTGGAGCCTGTCAGTAAAGGTGCTTGACTTAACCCTTTCATCAACTTGACCACTGTTTTCTATTGCCATGAATACCTATTGGTATCTTATCTAAAGACACATACTTTGAGGTGTTCCTTGGGGATGAAATCCAGAATATTCCTGGTGGGACTTGCTGATGTCAAGGTCATGGCCACTAAGTGGTGGCGACTTTTTTTGAAGAAAGGCAAATGCAAGAACAAACTGAAGTTTAGACAGCAGATTGCCACACTGTATATGGTGCCTTTTGTTAATACAGTCTCATATTCATGGTACTGATGGCTTCCATTTCTCTGTTACTTCTTGGCATTACATACATATCTAATACAGACCATATATATATATATACTAAAGTCCAACTCTCACAATGTTAACAAAAACTGTCACAATTTACTTTATAATTTGAACATGCACATACCACATACATTCATAAATATTCTCTCTCTCTTGCTTCTCCAAACTATATTCCAGTTACTGTCTTTGAACTATAATTTGAACATGCACATACCACATACGTTCATAAATATTTCTCTCTCTCTCTCACTCTTGCTCTCACTCTCGCTCTCATTCTTGCTTCTCCAAACTATATTCCAGTTACTCTGTTTCAGTATCTATTTCTAGGTACAGTATCGGTACAGAAAGAATACGAAAAAGAATCATAACACCAATTTAGTTTTTTGCTTCAGTTATCAGCTCCAGATTGCCTTTCATGACAGAGGGTCACGTCCTGTTTTGTGGCTCACTATGGAAAATTGGGTTGAACAAAATTAGGGACAGAGCCCAATTTTCCTTTGCTCTAAAGATACCTCAAGTTCTGTACATAAATGTTTTCCATTAGCGGGAAAATGTTGTGCATTAATGCTCTTGAGAAAAAAGAGTGATTGCCAGTAATGCCATCAGGAAATGATTTTTTAAATGTTTCAGAGTGTAAGCATGAATCAGTCACTAAATAAGGAAGGAATACAAATTATTTTGTAGAGTTGGAGCATTAATGATAAAATCATTTTTTGGATAAATTATTCTAGGAAAGTGTGAATTTGGGGTTTGAGGACATACACAAGGGGTAGAGTAGTAAGATTTACAAGTCAGTATGCTTGATTCAAATAAACAAGAGCAAAGCCAAGACTCGGAAGATGTGAAGTTCTGCTCTGTGGGATAAAACATGGGAAGGGTTGGACAGTACGTCATCAGTGACTTCAACAGTAGACTAAACATGCTTCATGCTACCCTGGGTTTCTGGGTCCTTGGCCATTGGTTTACTGTTTGACTCAATTCAGACCTCAGTGTTGCTGTGCATGATGAAAGTTATAGTGTTTTTAATTTTAAATACAAATTTAATTTCAAAATGGTTATGACTTCAAATGCATTTTCTGGTGGGATTTGGTGGCACATACTTGTAATCCCAGCAATGGGGAAGTGGAGGCAGGAGGATCATGAGTTCAAGGCCAGCAGGGACTACATAATGAGCTCCTACCTTTAAAAAAAAAGCCAGATAAGTAAATAAATAAATATATAAATAAAAATGTTTTTATGTTCAGGAGATTCAGAAAAAAGCAAAGCATATGTTAATTAAATGTTTGTAAATGATAAATAAGCCTTTTGTACTTGTCACAAACCTGCTCTTTAAGACAAGTTACTCTTCAGTTTGCTATTCACAGGAGAGGAGATCAAGTGTTGATTATGGCTGTGGGTATTACTTTCAACTTATTAGCTAACTTTCCAACCCTTTAAGGATAGTGTATGGGCTCCTTGCAAATTTGTGTTGTTGGGAAAGCTGAAGGGAGAGGGGCAGAAAAAGTAACAATTACTTTAAAAATGTTAATTTAAATGCAACTTCAAGAAATGAATTTGATCACATTTCTTAGGTGCTAAGCAGTAGGACATGCCTTCTTTCTGTTTTGTTTTTTTATATTTTATTATTTTATTTTAAATACATTTTATTGAATTTTTGTGTATTTCATACACAACATCTTAGTCTTCTTTATAGACCCTTCCCCATCAGCACCCTCCCATACCCCTCCCCACTTGATTTCATGTGTTCTGTCATCTATGTTAAGGTCTATCAAGTCAAATAAGTGTCCCCTGACATCCCTCAGTGCAAGTTCATCTACTGGGGTCTAATCAGCCTATCTAGTGTCGCTCCTTTGCAGATCAGTTCTTTCTCACCCAGTAGTAATCAGCTGCCCAATAGTTCTTCAGCTAAGATCATACTATTTTTATTTTATGTGTATGAGTATATTGCCTGCATATGTGTAGTACATCCATGTCATGCAATGTCCTAGGGGGTCAGAAGAGGGTATGGGATTCCCCTGGAGCTGGAGTTACAGACAGTTGTTAGCTGTCATGTTGGTACTGGGAATCGAACTTGGGTCCTCTGCAACAGCAGCCAGTTCTATTAATGTCTAAGCCATCTCTCCAACCCTTCTGCTTTGTTTTTCAACTTCTAGAATGTTTGTAAAATCACTGAGCCCAAACACAAATGTAAAAAATTCACACACACAGATGGCTCAGTGGTTAAGAACACTGGTTGTTCTTGCAGAAGACCTGGGTTCAAATCCCAGCACCCACATGGCAGCTAACAACTGTCCATAACTCCAGTCTCAGGGGATCCAACAGCCTCTTCTGACCTCTGTGGGCATTGCACGACATGGGTGCACTTACCTCCATGCAGGCAATACACGCATACACATAAAATAAAAATAATAAATAAAAATTTTAAAAAATTCACACACACTATAGGAAGTTTTAAGGGGATTTTGTGATTTTAGCCCAAGACTTCATGAACTGAAACCCAGAGAGGAGAAATGACTTGACCGAGGTGACATTTAACTTGGAGATGATTTCATTTGCTTCACAATTTAGGAGTTATTTTGTTCATCTTAAATATAACACATTGGGTTTTTATATACAGTCTACAGTGAGATCCTTAAAAATAGTTAATTATCAAGTTTTTTTCATAATAATAACAATAATAGAGGTGATGGAAGGCTAATTGTCTTCACAGTTGGTTAGAAATTACAGTGTTTGATGAGCAGAGAAAAGTGTGAAAATGATGAATGTAGTGTCAAGTAGGTTGTAACTACAGACTGGGGATCAGATTTAAGACATCATCTCGGGGCAGCAGTGCTCCACGCATGCAAGGTCCCTTGGCAGCAAAGGTTTTTTTTTGTGCCATGTGTCTATAAGAAAAAGTAATGCCAGCCAAATTCTGAATGGCTATAATTTAAAAAACTGCGCTAGGAGACTAACCCAGACCCCATGGTGGTCTTCATAATGAGACTATGGAAATTTCTTTCAGAGGCTAAAATTTCCATGTGTGAATGGAAGCTCAGTTACATAGCAGAAAACCCCGAACCAGGATTTTACTTTTCTACTTGCTTTAGCCAGGCTTTCGGTTTTTAAAGTGTATTTCAGCTTATTAGTCCTTATTTTAAGCTTAATAATGTGTACTCTGTTCAGTTTCCAGAGATACAGTAAGGTTCAAATTAGTTATGTCAAGGGGGTAGCATTGGTTTTTTGCAGTTTCTAATTTTTGTCTCATTTTACTTTTCACTTGGCAAATTCTGAGTCTATTAATATTATTTTTCTTATTAAAAATAAATAAGTTTATTTTATTTCCATTAGTTAATTGAAATTTTTATCACAAATAAAATTGGATAATTTATTTCACTCCCCAAGAATTCTGCTTTCTGAATCAGTGAGGTTTAATTTGAACAAATATGCTTTCAGTTTAGGGTTCTATATGATGGTCATATTCTCTGGGGTAAAAAGTGTGGAAAAAGGTGGCTCGCCTTCAGAAATATACAGTTGCACTGCAGGAGTTCTCTCGGTAGAAATGGAGTAATAAAATCAGAAATCACAGAACAGTTTCTAATTTCAAAGACAGACTGCCTGACCTCGCCTACATAGTTCGGGTAGAAATGAAGAAGGAACGGAGAAGGAAATTGAGTTCCCCTCTGGGTGACGACACACAGCCACCACACAGCATCCATCTGAAATTACCGTGAGGGCCCCTCAGCCACTTTAGGGTCCAAGGTCCCAGTAGAAATATCGTCCTCATGTTTTATTCTTACTTGAAAATGTTCTGGCTTAAGCTCCACTCCTCACTACAAGTGTGTGTGCTTGCACATACTCCCCTTGCTCCACCCTTATTCTTAGTTCTCTGTCTTCCTGAGCTGCAGACTATCCTTTCAGGATAAAAGAATTCTTTCTGGGCGCTGGAGAGATTGCTCAGTGGTTAAGAGCACTGGCTGTTCTTGCAGAAGACCTGGGTTTGGTTCCCAGCACCCACATGGTGGCTAACAACCATCTATAACTCCAGTTCCAGGGGATCTGATGCCCTTTTCTGACCACCTCAGGCATTGCATGACATGGGTGTACTTACAAACACGCAGGCATTACACTCATACATACAAAAATAAAAATAATAAATAGAATATTTAAAAAATTCTTTCTGGCATGCACTTGCTTCTTTGGTTTGCTCTTTGATTTGCTCTTGAAGCCATTACAGTAGCATTCCAGAGTCTCGGGTTCCTGGGCATTTTGGATTCTGCTTAATCTGCTTAAAGGAAGGAAGCTTCATGGATTAGGGGAGTATGCTCAGAACTGTCAGATTTCAACAGTCACTTCCCAACCACCTCATTTGGTGGGTGATTTTTCATTCTCAGTGTAGTAGTTTCTGTGTCCCGACTGGACCCTCTGTTGGCAAGGGGGCAAAACCATGGCAACCTAGATGATCTGTTCAGTTGCCAGTACTTGCTAGATGAAAGTATTGAGATTTTTTTTTCCTTTGAAATTGTGTCATATCAAACATCAGCTGTTCAACTGGGACTATTTTTCTTTTGTGGTGAAATGGTTTCATCCAACAGCTAGGAAAAGGAACTATGAGCGTGTGAACTTTGTCATGGTCACAGACAGGCACACCCCGTGTCCTAACACAGTCAAATAGGATAGAGAGAACATTACGGGTTGATTTGTAGCCTTGCTCTGTTTGTGAAATCATTGCTGGGGATATTTGTGTTTGCTTGATTAAATGGGGCGGTTGCTAGGCTGGAAGTATTGCTATGTTGGTTTAGACAGACTCAGTACATCTTTTGCTTTACTGTTTTTTGTAACTGAAGAGCAAGTATGAAACATTTAGGGTCTTGTAACCTGGAAAAGTTGAGTCACTTCCAACACCTAGAAGTGAGATCATGAGACCCAGACCTGAGGAGGAAGGTGTCTTCACACAGCCTTGGTCCTCTGAGTTGAGGTCTAGGATACTTCTTTGATAGATACTGGGGATAGAATTTAACTGACCTGAGTCTCAGTTTTCCATCCTGTAAATTGTGGGCTTACAATATTTTGAGTTGCAAAGAGATAATGAATGTGAATGCCTGGGTACAGCCCCTGAGCTCATGGGCAGAAGGCACTGTTAGAGGGTGGCTGGGTTTAGAAGCATCTTCAAAGTCTTTTGGCTGTTAATGCCTTCCTAATGTTTGAGATACAGGACATGAAATCAAGTTTCCCCACTCTAAGAGATTTTCTTTGTGCCCTAGGAGCATGGAGGTTGTAGCTCATTTGGTAGAGTGCTTGCCTATCATACACACCTGAAGCCCTGGATTTGATCCCTAGCACTACATAAACAGAACATGATGGTGTACACCTGTAATCCCAGCACTCAGAAAATGGAGGATCAGAAGTTCAAGGTCATCCTTGCTAACCTGGGATACATGAGCCTCTATCTCAAAAAAAAAAAAAGGTCAGGCTTGGCCTGTGCCTTTGAGCAAGCCGTGGCTTGCAGCCTCACCCAGTCTTGTTCCCTTCCTTGGGGTCCCCCCTTTGCTTAAGAGCAACAGGGCTCCGGCCATTGCTTCTCCAGGCATCCTGTGTCTACTTCCTATGGTCCTGGCTGCTGCTTCCCCATTGGCCCCTCCTCACTCCCCACCTGGATATCCATGCCTGCCTTTGGCTTTAACTAGAAGTTGTCACTTGTGATTTTTGCCATATTGCCACACCTCAAGGAGGTTGGTTATTGAAGAAAAAAATAGCTGCAAAATGATTTGTAGCAAGTGTGTTTCCTTCTTCAAATCAAAGCACCCCTTCTTCTCCCCTTTTAAAGCAAAATATAGAGGCTTTTTGTCAGAAATGG
The DNA here is from genome assembly GCF_000622305.1 of Nannospalax galili. Classification (NCBI taxonomy): domain Eukaryota; kingdom Metazoa; phylum Chordata; class Mammalia; order Rodentia; family Spalacidae; genus Nannospalax; species Nannospalax galili. The sequence goes on along the minus strand of NW_008342399.1, from coordinate 661,810 downwards.
GGAAAGAAGACAGCGCCCTGCTGTTGCTAGGCAACCGGGGGGTTGGGGGGGGAACCTAAGCTCCGCTACAGTTGCCACTGGCATGATTTTCGCTGGGAACCTGGCTGCTCTTGTGAAGTCCTTTGAGCAGTGTTAACTGACTTGCATAATGGTGAGGCTGGATGATCTTTGTTCTTCGACCCCTTTCTCCTCACCCATTGCCCACACCAGTAACGCCCCAGATAAATTGAGTCTTGAGGTCACTTCTTGACTGGAGATACTTTGAGGGAAGATGCTGTGCAGATGCAAACATGTTTTGCACATAGCAGGATATCTGCATTTCCAAGGCCTGAATCCATTTGAGAAAATCAATGGGCATCCCTTTCTCTGGTAGCAGTGATGTAACAGCCATGAATGGGAACCACTCTGTCCACTTGACACTTCACTAAGAGTGTTTTGCAAAGGTAGTTTTTCCTCACAAGAGACGTTTGTGCCCACAAATACTAATGAAATCACTGATGGCCACTGTGTTCTCTCTTCCTGGGCTTTGCCATTTTCTCTGTGGCTGAGTATGTGGGCACTGCATTTCCTGATTGAGACATAGTACCTTATGGGTCCCAAATGGTTATCACCTGTAACCTGTGATATCTTTCTGTTGCAGATTTGGACTCCTTCCAGACAGAGTCGCCAGCCCCTCAGGACTCAAATCCACATGGCCCTCAGCCACAAACACTTAGAGCAGAAGCAAAGCTAACTCTACAGATGGTGGCCAGACAAGGTGGGGATGCCGGAGATGGAGCTGAAGAAAACATTGTTTACCTCTGACTGTGTGGTCACTATTTTTCCAAACAAATAAACAAAAAAATTGGCACTTTGGGGAGAACCTTTTCCCCCGGCCCCATTTCTTGTGTGTGTGATTGTCTGTGCCCAAATTGCTTTAAGAATAATATTTAATATTTCATGCAAGTTCATTTCTTGGCATGAACCTAATAATTAAATTATTGAAAACAGCTCTGTTTATATCATCTTTAACTTATCATGCCTACTTTCAGGTTTCTGAAGAAGCTAACTTGAATAAGCCCAAATATGTTAAATGTTTTGACTTTAGAGTAAAATTTCATACTGCATTTTGTACCCATTCATCTGCATTTTGAATTGCTGTTTAAGATCAAGATGAAGCAATTTCAATTTAAAATCTGCTGTCACAGTGGTTGCTTGCTGAGAGTGGCCTTGAGAACCCAAAAGGCAGAGGAGGGTGTGGGAAGGGACTTTCTCAGCCAGCTTCTGTTCAGAGCATCAAAGTTGGAGAACTGTCATAGTCACCATGCAACCCATGTGTCCTGTCTAAATGCCTGTTCTGACCAAGCAGCCACCATACAGGAACAGTCTGGACACACTTAGGACCTGAACCACATGGTTTGTGGCTCACTTTCTTCTAATATTGATGGTTCCACGTCTCTTCAGTAGCATCTTTCAGCCCAGACCAGCGCCTCCAACATGCCAATTTTGCTGTAAATAGTAAAACTCCGTGATAGCTCTTGCATCTGTCAGCTGGCCTGGAGTGGGTGCAGAGGACCAGCATTCACTGGAAGGAACCACACTGCACTTCTTTAAGGACAAAATGGCTAGTTCCTGGTGAAGCATGCTGCCTGAGTGGGCTTTTCTACAAAGGGGCGAATGGCACTACTTGCTGTCAGAGTAACATGGATCTCTGAAAAAATAAAGCCAGGAAATGTTCTCCTGTTGTTCTTCAGAAATATTTGTGTATGTTTTGGTCAGTGTCAATAAATATCTTTTACCTCATTATTTTACTCTGTAATTTTAATATTGAGCATAGGACCATAGCAAAATATGCATTTCATACACATAAATCTCTCTTTATGGAAATATAAAATAAAAGAGGACCCTCAAATTCACCCAGAATTGCAGCCATGTACAGGAGAGACATGGGAGGGAAAAGGTATGCACTCAGGTATTAATTTATTCTTCCTAAAGTTAGAGATTATATCTACATTGTACTTTCACATAGGCAAACCAGATATTTAAGTTTTTAAAGAATCCCTTTGTAGGGACACTTTTTTTTCTTAGCCTTGCTGAATTTTTCTTAAAGTATATTTAAAAGTTCAGTGGCTAGGTTTTTCCCAGAATGGCTATAGCTCACTAAAATTCTAGTCCATCACTGCCACTCCAAGGGAAACTCCTAATTAAAAGGCATAGCCACTATTCCTAAAGAGTCCTACAAAGAGAAGTCTATCTTTGTTGCTTCAGTTAAAGTCAGTTCCAGAACCCTATATCCCTTGAATGAAAAGCATAATTATTTCAGTCTAAATCTCTGTTCTGATGCCTATAAATATCTTCTCTTTTTTCATGACAGTGGAGATGGAAATAGCAAAAATATGTAAAGATGTTTAAAAAATCCCCATGGGGTTCTGTTTAAAAATCTGTGCTCAATCCATTTCCAAGTCCTGAAAAACCAGAGCCTTCATGCAGTCCCCTTGGGAGAGCTTGAACATCTTTTGAGATACCTATATTCATAGGTTCCTCTTGGTAATTCTCTTGTTTAATATTCTGGTGTTGTGACTGATATAACTAAATGGCCGCATCTTCTTGGCAAGTTCTTCCTTCTTACTTTGTCCTCACTATATAATGAACACAGTCTTCACTATTGTTTGAATGCTTCTCTGCCCCCTACCCCCAAGTCCTGTGTTGAAAACATCATCAGTGCATTGATGGCAGGAGATGGGGCATTTGAGAGGTGATGAGATCATAAGAGTGGAGCCTGCATAAATGGGTTTAGTGCACTTGTTAACAGAGGCCTTGAAAAATCTCCCCAGTCCTTTCATTGTATGCAGAACACAGCAAGAAGATTCTTTCTGTGACCTAGGAAGTTGGCCCTCATCAGATACCAAATCTGCTGACACACCTTGCTCTTAGGCTTCCTAGCCTCTGCAATGATGAGCCATAAATTCCTGTTTTATGTAAGCCACCCAGTTTATGATATTTTGTTAGAGTAGCCCGAATAGACTAAGAAGGACCTTGACAGAGACTGCTGGCTTTCACACAAATTCACTGATCTTATATGAAGACCAGCCTATTTCCCATAAACAAGTTTTCCCCAAAGGGTCTACTTTGGCCCCCAAGTTGAAGTTTAAAGGAGACAGTCATCCCCTTCAAGTTTTGTCCTTCAAGTTTTGAAAAGCCTGTTGCTCCATCCCTTCTAGGCTGCATGAATTTCTGCATCATCTCATTTTGAGTTCAAGTTACTCTGCATTTCATCAGGATGTGCAATTGCTGATCCTATACACCTTCTAGCACATCTGCAGGGGCAGCCCTGTTCATTCAGAAAAGTGTAAAAAACAGCTGCTGGGGAGGAAGGGTGTGTGTGCACAGGAGCACATTATATAAGTTAAGAAAGTAGCATGATTCAATCATGAACTAACGAAGAAGCAGAAAGGAGTAGGTATTCTCTCTGACTTGTGATTACCTTTAAACTCAGACAAAGGTAACCAAAAGGAAAACCCCAGCTTTAGGTCATTCATGTTCAATCCTCTCTGTCTTTGCCATGAACTGGCACAAAGCTTATCGACTGAAAGAATGGATTCAGAGCTGATGTGCCACTTACTGGCTGTGTGTCCTTGGCATTCTTTACCACTGTTTCTTCATCTATAAAAAGATAATTAATTACCTTATGGGATTGCTGTGAAGATTAAATGATTAAACAGTGTTCTTAGAACACAACCTGGGCATAGTAGTCACCCAGTATTTGCTGGCTATTATCATTAAAAACTATTAATTGCTCAGCCTTTCCCCAGGTTTCAGGAAAATTGCTTCTGCTTGCCAGATACTATGAATTTAGAAGTTGAATGCTTGGGGATAGATAGTGTTAGGATTTCAGTAAGTTTCCACAAGGTTATCTTTTCACTCATTTGCGTCTCCAAACCTCCTTTAACTCATGTATTTAATAAATATTGACTGTATGCAAAAGGCCAAGCGATCTGTCAGGGACAAAATGAAGATGGACAAATCTGCAAGCTATTGGAGAGGACTAACAGGTGGACAGATGTTCCTAATAAAGCGAGGCACCAGCAGTGATAAGGAAATGTGCAGGTTGCCATGAGACTTCACAGGAAGAGCCTGCTGGGGGTGAGTATATGTGGGATGGGGGAAGCATGCTAAAGAAAGGGATGTGTGTGGCTGGAGGATGGAGACAGTAATGGAGGACGCATTCCTAGCAAGGGAGCAAGCCAAGCAAGTCTGGAATCAGAAAACAAGAAGACAGGACAGGCATGGCAGCAAACATTTGGAAGTGCCCAGAATGAGTTCTCCCAGATTAGGTGTCCTGTGAAATCAGCTCTGCATCTTTCAAATACCCTTATACATGAAAGGCCTAGCCGTTTCCATAGCAACTGATGGTTCCACAAAAGGCCAGGCTATAGCGTAGGGAGGAGCATCTGCTACTGTACTGGGATGCTGTGCTCTTAAAGTTTGATGTAATACCCCTATCTGGTCCCTTCTCTACACCCACCTCTACCAGAAAGCAATGTAGATTCCAGTCAAATGAGCATCTATGTATCTTTCTACTCGATCCTAAGCCACAAGAAACAAGAAGTAAAGGGATGGCCTGGGATCACTTGCAGATGCAGACTAGAGTGGAGTTCCAGAAAAGTTTCAGGATACTGCTTTGGGATTGACTGAGAATTTGTATGATAACCCACAAGGCAGGATGCTGGGGAAGAAAAAGGAAAGTTCATTTTGCTCTTCTGCTTTCTTTGGTTTGTCAATCCTGCTGCTGCCCCCAGACCCATTTTACTTTACTATTCAGAGGATATGGATAATGGAGGTGGTAGGGAGGGATGAGGCATTTGGGTAGAAGATTCCAGAACCTTGTGATTGACATGAAGAGATTAGTGTTCTTTCCTGACTGCCTCTTGTGCACAAATGTTCCCACCTAAGTTTAATAGAGGTGGTAAAAGGATACAGGAAAGCCAAACAAACCTGGGCTCTGCTTCCTGAATCTTCTCCAGTGGTACTGGGTCTTACAACCCCAGAAGGTCCCATTCACAGAGCATGGACTTACACTTTGGAGCACCCAGGTTCATGGAGTCCAATGTGAGAGGAAGCAGCTGCCAGCTGGACAATCCTTCAGCTTTGCTTTTGAACTAAGTTGCTTATCTATGAGTTAGAGATGTTTGTAAGAGCCATGCCTCATTGTGAGAACTACATGAATCAAGCCCAGGTCATAAAATAACACACAGTAAGCACTCTAAAAATGACATACGCTGGTGATAGAGGTTGGGAAAAGGCAGGCACAAGTATGCTTGAGAAACAAAACAGCCAGGGCCTTATTCAGTTTTTCATAGTTCACTTTCCTGCGTCTCTCAAGATATCTAAGAACCAAGCCTGCCATGATGTTGGGCTCAGAGAAAGAGCTCTATGCTCTACACTGAAGGAAGGGATGAGGGTCAGAAAGTCTCAGATCAATCTCCAGGCTAGATCCAGAACCTGATCTATTCCATCCCTTTGCTTCTGGCTGCTGGGTTCAAAGCCGTCACTTCAAGTTGATAACTGAACATCGTTTGGGGTGAAGGAATTTGACGGGAGATCATGGTTCAGTAGTTCCATAGAGGCTTCATGACTGAGAAGCTTCAACGCTGCACTAATTGAATTCAGTAAAATTCTTGTAAAGGCAGAAAGTTGGGAGTTTTAAGTACTGCCAACAACCAAGATTTTCTTTGCACATTGTATTAGGTTTTACAGTAGTATTAGAGAAATGTCCCCCATTCCTGCAAACATCCCAGTTCTCTCTTTAGTTCACAGGCCTGATGACCCCATAGACTGCCAATCAACTTGGTTCCCTCCCCCATCAATCCAGGGCCTATGTTCAGGGGTTCACAAAATTTCAGGTCCAGGGAAAATTTAGGAAGGTTTTTTTGTTCATATGTTCAATCAAGGGCCCCAATTTTTTTCGTAAAAGGAATCTTATTTCTTTGCTACAATACATTTTTTAAAACTTACCCATTCATCTGCTTAAGTTCTTTTTCCTTCTTTCTCCTCTGGCTGGCTTCATGTCACTTGCTTGTTTATAGAAGGAGGCAGTGAGGGGGAAAGGAACTAAAGACCTGTAATGAATAGTTTACTTCTGGTTAGCTACCCAAGTTAAACATTTATTGATGGGCGCCGATGTGATTTGAAATGCCACTTGGGGTAAGTGCCTGGCTTCTTTTTTTCATGCTCTCTGTACCTTTTGCCCCAGCCCCAAACACCATGGCTAATGTCTGGGCAGGCTTTCTGGGTAGTCACCAGAGCTTATTTTTACAATCTCTAACATAACGGCTTCAAATATAAACACAAACACAGTCAGCATCAACCAGAGCATCTGCACGGGCCAGGGAGCTAAAACAGAGTCTCAGAAATGTGCTTGCTATTTCCCTTGGCAGCTTTATAGCCTCCTTGGAAAGCTTGGGTCTACCTCAACAGTGCTGGCAAGGCAGACTCTGACTGGCATGACTTTGGCAGGTACCAGCAATGGACAATGGGCTTTTAATTAAAGTCTGAGGAGCCAGAGCTCAGAAAACACCCCTCCTGAGGAGTTGCTTTTAAACACGTGCATATCTCCTAACTACCCAGCAAACAATAGCTGTTTGCAATCCAAGCAACTGTGGTCATTCGTCTTGTCTTCCTAGCGCAGGAATTTCTTGCAACGTGGTGATGAGATTTTTCTTCTGTATCTTCTTTGTGATACCTCCCCCAAAATAGTGCTTCCTTCTGTTCCTAGTTTAAAGCTGTTGTTTCTATCATGGTGATCAACATAACTTGATCTTTCCAGGCAAACACTCTCCGTGCAAAGTTCTCATTATACCTGACAGTAAAATTAATGTAAATATATCTTGGTTATGGCCATATTTTGAGTCACTTACTTGCACGAAGATTTTCTAATGTGGAGTCTGGGCCTGTTAAGTACTGTTACTATGGAGACGGTGTGAGAGTTAGATTAATTAAGGCTCGAACAGATGTTGTGAAGTGTGTAGAATATGCTGTTTTCTGTTAGCAATTAAAGAGGGTATGTGTGTATGTGAGAAAGAAGAAAAATAGAGACAATCAGAAACAAAGCAGTCAGACAGACCAACGTGCCAGGCACTGGGCATGTAACCTTTCCTCCAGTAAACCTCACCACCAATAACTCTGCTGACACCACTGTATTTTCTTATCCACCCAGGCCAGACAGAACAATTATTTAAAGTGGCCAAGTGGTCTGCCCAGTCTTCCTTTCTTGGTCTGATTTATAAGAGGCATAAGGATATACAAAAACATGTTCTTGGATCAGTGGGTTCAAATGACCCATCTGTCTGAACACTCAAAAATCAAACTGGACTGTGTAAATGGTTTTTAAACTGCCTGGCAGGGAGGCCAAGTTCACAGACTGCAGCTACATTAGCCATCCAGTCTGCCAGAAGTACTGTCATTGGTGCATTGGTTGCCAGGAGGGAGACTGGCTGTCCACTGTCATGGGGAAATTGCCACTGGATCCCTTCAGGACTAGAAAGTGAATTAAGCATCAATCTGATTCAGGTGTCATTTGCAGAATATTTATTTCAACTTGAACTGAACTTTCTGATTTTAAAGAGCACCACATTTTTTTTTTCTTTTTTCTTGAGTAAGATATTAGTATCGGGATGAGGTCTGATTTTGCAAACTGGGTTCCAGTTGAATCCTGTTTAGTGGTTCCAGGGAGTGGCATCCCCATGTTGTCATCCCCATGTAGCCTCTTCTGGTTGGCAGGGAGTAGTTAATTGCTTAAAAACATCTAAAGACTTTCCCTCTGGGTGGGCAGCAATTTTATTTGAACTGGTAGCTTTTGAAGCAGGGTAATGTTTTTCTTTGTCTCATAGTAGTGGTAGCGGAGTTGTCTGAAGATAAGGAATCAGAAAAAAATCACAAAAGAACTGTTTTGGTGTGTGTGCGGGGTTGGGGTGGGAGGGATGGTTCAATCTCCTGAAGGCTGAAACTCAGCCTCCTCCTGTCTACAGACTGTGAAAATAAGTTGGAATGTAATGATGATGTTATATGGTCAACGATGTAAAAAAAAGTGTGTATTGGTTGGGGGAGGGCACATGCTTTTAAACAAAACTTGGTGATTGCTCTTACACATGGGCCTTTAACCAGTCAGACACCCAGACATTGCCTTTGCCCAGTCCTGCCCTGTCACAGGTTATCAATTACTGTAGCCAGGTGGACATTAAGCATTAATGATGCCAGTTCTCTCCTCTCCTCTCCTCTCCTCTCCTCTCCTCTCCTCTCCT
>NW_008342399.1:649541-653503 GCF_000622305.1 Nannospalax galili | reverse complement strand
CTCCCCTCCCCTCCCCCGTCCTCTTCTTTTTTCTTCTTTTACTGCCCCCTTTCCTTCCCTCCACTTCTCCCTCTTTTAACTAAGTGGTGGCTTCAGGAGATGATCATCTCTCAGAACAGGTCAGACGCTTTTCAGTTCTGTGCTACTCAAAATCATGGAAACAAGGAGGGAGGAACAAACTAGATCCCTGTGAATTTATTACCACCTGGGGGCGGGGGACCCAAGTTGCATCTTTACTTCTGCATGATGTTCTGTAGATGTGACCTGAGACCCATCCTTAAACGTGATTGTCGAACTTGTTTTCTTTCTCACGTTCGTCTTATTTGGAGGCTATCTGCATTGAATTCATGGTACAAGACCCTTAGGGAGGCCGCATAAGTAGAAAGGGGTAGGATTCTGCCCTTTGACTCAACTGTGATTTCTATTTCTCTGATCATGAATAAGAAAAATGATCTTTGAGAAATACAAGTCTGTCTGCCTTTTCTTTTTCCCAAGCACATATAGCTGAAAGGGAATGTATATTCTACGTTTAATTTCTTCAAAAGAAACTGGGGTAAGAAGAAGCAACAGTGGTTCGATGTCTTTGAAGGGACATCTGATTTAGTAAAAGAGCAACAACTGAAACCTTATTTTAATTTATTATTTTTATTTTTATTTTCTGTGCATGTGTGTATTACATGCATGTATGTAAATACACTCATGTTGTGCAATGCCCACAGAGGTCAGGGTGTCTAATCCCCTGGAACTGGAGTTACAGATGGTTGTTAGCTGCCACATGAGTGCTGGGATTTGAACCCAGGTCTTCTGGAAGAACAACAAGTATTCTTAACTGCTGAGCCATCTCTCCAGCCCCAACAACTGAAATCTTGAAATAAATAACTAAAAATAGCCTGGAGAAATAGTTTAAGAGGAAAATCTACATCCCCTACCCTAATCATCAAATTTTGAGAAAATATTTTATTCTTGGCAAACACCAGAATATTTTATTCTTTGCGTATGTGTATAAGTGGCACATGTGTGCATATGTGTCTATATACAGAAGTTATCACTTTAATAAACCTGTTGCACCAGGAAACAAAATTTACTACTTTACTTCTACTATGTCTTTCCAGATGTTAGTATGACCAAAAGAGCTTCGCATCGGCTATGAGGCTGTAGATACAACCCACTATTGCATTGTTTTAGGGCATTTGTTCTACAACAGAATACCATAAACTAGGTGAGACTAGAAAGTCCAAGATTAAGGCACTGGCAGATTTGGGACTGGCAAGGGCTAACTTTCTAGTTAATAGATGGCTCGGTCTAGCTGTGTCCTCACAAGGCAGAAGAGGTACTGCAGCCCTCAAGAGCCTCTTTCATAAGGACATTAATATAAGGTCCCATCTCCTAATATCATCACCTTGGTGATTGTGTTTTCAATAGAGGTTAGAAATTCATACCATAGCATCCATCAACCCATGAAGATGAGTAAAATGTATAGTATACTGCATTTCTTACTAAGCTGTTGTCAAGTGGTCCAGGATTTACTTCTCTAGCATTTGTGTATCAACCATTCATCAATATAAAGGTAAAGAATATCTGCCATGGGGCTGGAGAGATGGCTCAGCAGTTAAGAGCACTGACTGCTCTTGCAGAGGACCCAGGTTCGATTCCCAGCACCCACATGGCAGCTATGAACTGTCCTTAACTCCAGTTCCAGAGGAATCTGAAACCTCTTCTGACCTCCGTGGCATTGCATGACACAGGTGCACTCACATACATTCAGGCAATACACTCATACACATTAAAAAAAAAGAATATCTACCATGCCCAGGATTCTGTTTCATATGAGAACACAGTAAGTCATCTATCCTAAGATACCTGTCATCCACAAAGATGTTGTCTACGGAGCCAGGCAAGAACTGTATCAACAACAAAAGAACAATATATCTCAGGAAGCATCAAACCAGTGGAGCCCAACAATGTGAGGAGCAGCCCAAACAAATGTGCAGTTTCCAGAGTTGACGTGGGTGAGAAGTGTTCTGAGAGCTCAGGTGTGGAGACTTACTGGCAAAGTCTTTGTTTTGCATTTTTGTCTGATGTTAGGGTATTGAATTTTTTAGTTTAATCTTGTCACAATAAGGGTAGGTTATGCCTCAAATACGCTTTGGGAAGGATATGAAGGTATGTGAGGTTGCCACAGTAAGGAAAGAAAGATTTGATGCCTTTCTTAATCCATTGCAAGTCACAGACAACAGTACTACAGCAAAAGACAGGTCAGTAAAAGAAAAGCATAGCAGATTGATTTAATCAAGTTTTACATGACATGACAGCCTTCAGAAAGAAGATCCACCCAAAACTCGAGGAAAACTATGATTTTATGAAGAATGGACAGCTGTATAGACATGTAATTGAACAGAGCTGTGCTGGAATGGGACAGACTGAAGGGAAACACAGCAAGCTCTGTCATTCAGATTCTTTTTGGCCTCTCTGCAGTTTTCCTTCTACCCAGGAATAAGACAGGAGCCCCTGGAATGAAAGTCTTTGAGGAGAAGGGCTAGAGTGACTTTTTTATGTTTTACTACTTGCTGTGGACTTCTAGTTTCTATAACTTGACTTGGAGAAGAAATTTTGGTTTCTGTAACTCACTTTGGGGGAAAAAACAGAGGGAAAAAGATATGCAAGTGGGAATTCAGTCAGACCTTGTCTTCTAAGGCCTTCCAGTTTCCTTCATTCAAAGTACATGGTAGGCCAAGGTGCTATACTTTAGGGTATCATGTTCTGAGCCCAGTATCACAACAATTGGTTAGAATTCCTGGTTCTTCATGGGCAGAAATAGGGAAATTTAAAGTCCTACAATGGATGGAACAGCCCTGTCCAAGAACATTTATCATTTCAATAAGGCCACTGACCAAGACCAGTCAAATCCCAGTGTTAGGTAGCTTTCTAGAAATTAGCAGGCTTGAAAAATCACAAGGGTAGACCCCTTTCCTCATAATCAACTTTGGGTTGTACTTCCTGTGTCACTGATAACACATTCATTTTATGAAAGGGGGAAATACCACGATCCTTCTCTCCTTAGAATTTGAAAAAACATATGAAAGAGAGGAAGGTGAATGTAGTAGGGCTTTCTTGAGGCCCTTTGAAGAAAGGCGTTTATTCCTGGTCAAGCATGGCTTGATAGATTTATCTTTTCTTTTTATCTCTTTAATTATTTTTAATCTACTCTGTTACATGATTTTTGGCCAGAGGAATGGAATTTGAGTTGTATCTCTGGGCCTGGGTTTCTGAAGTGCCAGGAAGATTGTAAGATTGCTATCTAGCAGAGGATTTCTGGTAAAGAACAAAGACATGTTATTATCCTCTCTCCTAAAGAGTTAATCAAAATGCCAATCACCTGGAAAGGATATAGGAAAGATGTGCATTCTAGAGACTTCAGAAAATAGTATATGGTCTACCTAAGCATGTGTGTCGATACAGTGGTCCCTTTGGCTATTGTTGACTCTGACCCTGGAATGTGTTTCATATTGCTCTGTGATAAACCTTCCTTATCTCCTACACTATATTATCCGTATCTCCTCTGAGTACTTTCAGTGAAGGTCAAGGTTGCAAGGACCAGGAAGCCAAGCAGAAGCCAGAATGAGATCCAGGTAACACCAGCTTGTATTTTATAGAATTTCAATTCAAAGGTGGCAAAGCATTTAGAAACCTTTTATACATTCCAAGAAGTGGCAATTTATAGACACCGGTAATTTAGAGCATCTTGATTTTGAACCAGCATTTAGGTTTTTAAGAACGGTATCAGAAAAATTCAAAGAGGAACCTTTAGTGTATGCATTCTTAGGAGAGTGATTTCCTTAACATTGTCAACAAAAAGTGATAGACTGGGACGCGCACAAAGACAAAATTAATGAGGCTCGGGCTTCCTTCTTTCCTTCCTTCCTTCCTTCCTTCCTTCCTTCCTTCCTTCCTTCCTTCCTTCC
>NW_008342399.1:557195-649517 GCF_000622305.1 Nannospalax galili | reverse complement strand
TTTCTTTCTTTCTTTCTTTCTCGCACACTCTAACTTTAGCTGACATTTAAATTAAAAGGCCCAGCAGTGTAGCAGGGAGCTGACTGATTTGAAAGTGTGGATTTGAGATAATGAGGGCTCTGCCATGCTTTTCCTATGATGGGTAAGAAATGATCTATTCCCGGCTAAAAGCAAATGGGATAAGGCAGTTTCTGTGTTTGAACTTCAAAAATTTGCATTGCATAGAGATGAAAAGTCGTTCAAATGCTGTCTTTCTTCTTATTGCAGCATATTTTCGTATTATCCTTGATAAGGGCTAGGAAAGATTCTGGTAGGCATTTCGCATGTCAAAGATAGTCCTGGTTGTTTTACTAATTTTCCCAAAGTGCTTTCGACACATTACCTTGTAGACAGCCAAACAAAAAATGATTCTGTAAGTGTGTTGGTCTTTCCTTGACCTGATACGTGGGAGTGGGGTGTTTGAAAACTTCAGGTCAAAAAGCTGAGCCAGTCTTCCCTCCTTGGGAAACAGCATGCTTTGAGAGGAGGCTAATTCTGTGTTGCTCAGAAGCACCATATAACCAGAAGGCTTCCAGAGGGAAGAAGCTCTGCCTGGGAGCTGGAACTCAGGCCCTTTCTGGTTGCCATAAAACTCTCCCACATCAGTTTTCCCATCCACATAATGGCTCAATTGTAAAGCTCACCCTCTCACTGAAGATTAATGAGGTGAGACATGTAATGGACTTTCACTCAAGGATCAATTCCAAGTACTTTAAATCCTTTGGAATAAAATTACTACAAGGGATATTTATCTGGAAGCCTGATTGGCAGGTCCTTCTAGAAGGTCAGTGGAAAAAACAGCACAAAGGATCCTTCTTTTCAGGAAAAGCGCTGCTCATTTTATTTGTTAAAGGGACGCAAAAGTATCAGTCACATCAACAGACACAAATTTAGTTGATAATGAGGTTTGTCCTTTTAATCTGGTTCTATTCACTGTTCTAAATTAACCTCAATTCTGACTCTTGTCAGGAAGCCATGCATTCTCAAAATCAGGCTTGGAACAGGATTTTGGTCTGCTAAATTATATTATCCCGGTACTTCTCTTGAGAAGGCAGGTTGTTCCTTAACATATAAAAAGAAAAAGAAAAAGAAAATCCTTGAAACTTGGTGTATCAACAATGGAAAAAAAAAAAAAATGAGAGAAGCCAGGCAGTCCACCAGGTCCCTGAAATGTGGTATACATTATACTAATTGAACATTTTCTAGACAGATCTATGTGGAATGACTCTTAGGGTATTTATCTTAATTTGCTCCTTGGAGAAATATTTAATTATCATTTTTAGGTGATTCTTAAGTTGGTTGCTGTTAGACTGTGTCTGAAAATAAACTCTTTCCTCCTTGATTTTCCCTCTGGGATCCATCAAGGGATTGACTCTCGGGCAGCTTAATGAAAGACAAGGGTCTATCAACATTGCTTAAGGAGCTGCAGGAACTCTGCTAATTGCAAGAGGCCTGAGTGCTGCTGCTGCATTGTAAGCTGACTGGGTACAAGCATCTCACCCGGTACAAGCATCTTGCCCTCTGCTCTAACCCTGACTTGTAGTGCTAGGAAGGGCTGTGAGGGACTGTGGAATTCTGACAAAGTGTCGGTGACATGCCTGCAGATGGACTCATCTGGGCTACATCACATTACAAATTAGCCTCAAGAAGTGCTTGGCATCATTCCAGCACACAGAACTTCATTCTGGCCCCACGTCTCTACAGTGGTTTACAAGGCCAGCATGGACATTTGTATGTCTTGAAGTTCCAAAGTCCTCCTCCAGGGGGAACAGTCAGAAGGCCCAGCCAAGCATTTCCCAGTGGTGGGAATGAGGGCTGTGGAGGGGCTGGGGACAGGATCAACTTGAGATGGTTCATCCTGAATTCATTGGATTCCTATCAGCCAGAATGTGCCAGAGAGAATCCTGGCCTCTGAAACTAAATTTATCCACATCATTTTCTCTACTTCATAGAAGCAGCTTTAATAGGATGCAATTGAGCCAGGGGCCATAACAGGCCTAAAGGTAGGAGGCAGCAGTGGTTATGAGCCTGGGCCAACCCAGACGACGTGGATATGAAGCCCAGCACTGCTGCTGCCTGTGTGGCGGTAAATTATTACCTAACATTTCTGGACCTCATTTTCTCATGGCAAGTAGGGATAATAATATTACCTATCTCTGTTATGGACAGAATGTTGTGTCCTCCAAAATTTCTAGGTTGAAATTCCACCATCAACCTGAGAGTATTTGGAGGGAGGGCCTCTGAGAGAAAATAAGGTTAAATACAGTTGTAAGTGTGTGATCCTCTTCATAGCCTTTATGAAAACAGGAGATCTGGGTATGGTGGCTTACACCTGTAATCACACCACTCAGAGGACCAAGGCAGGAGGATTGACATGAGTGAGAGGCTAACATAGAGTAAAATCATGTTTGGCTATAGTATGAGATCCTCTCTAGAAACAAACAGACAAACAAAGTAATAGGAGGAGACATGTGATCTCTGGCTTTTCTCTACACTACATGATGATATAAAAAGATACCAGTCTGTATCCCTGAAGAGGGCCCTCACCCGAACCTTACTATGCTTGTCCCCTCAGACCTTGGCCTCCAGAACTATGAGAAAATGAATTTCTGTTGTTTATAAGCCACTCAATCAATGGTACTTTGTTATAGCACTCAGATGGATTAAGTCAACCTTATCAGGTCATTTTGAGGTCTATCTAAAGCTCTAGATAGTGCATAGCAAACACTATTTTCCACAATGAGATCATTTGAATAGCTGTTATTTGGAGCTTAATTTCAGACCCTTCTTCATCAGCAGGCATTCACCATCTCCCTCACTCCCTTACTGTGACTTTTATTCACAGAGAAGATATTTTTTCAATCTGAGTTACCAGTAGATTGCAGGCTGCTTATTAATGCTCAGAATATCATTAAGAAGTAGGTGAGAGGGCTGGGATAAACCATTTCCCACAGTCAAGGGGAAAAAGAGGTTCTTCAGATTGACTCCTTATCCTCATTAACTGACTGTCTTTCTGGCCTTTCATCATCTCTCTTTTCACCCTGCTATCAAGTTCATGAGCTTAGTGAGTTCACCCGGGACGTGCCGATGGCTATTTTACCAACCTTTAAGGAGTTTGATGAAATATGGGCAGCCTCAAGTTGTCATTCCTTGAGAGAAGGTGAAGCATGATGGCATTTGGTTCTCCACCCACAGTCTTCTACTGGATCACTACAGAAACTCACAAATGAAAGATGGTGACATTTGCATTGTTCTGGTGAAAGCAACCTCCCACACAACGTGCTAATTTTAGGAGGAACATGGGCTTGTTGTTCCAGAGTATGACTTCATCAAGAGGATGGAGACACTGGCTATTGGTTGAACACATGACAGTACTAATTTTTCTCAATTCATTTCTCTTGACCGAGATCAGTAAATCACAGATTAGACATAGAGGCAAATCAATCATTTTTTTAGAGCAGGGTTTCTGGGGGGTCTCAGATTTGGGTATCCTTGGAATTTCTAATAGGAGCCCATGGAGAGGTCTTGCTGAATGAGACAGAGAATACCCAGTTCTCTTCAGGTGGATTACTGACTGAGCCCACTTCTAATTTTCTTCCTAGGTCTGAATTAAGTGCATACGAATTCTATAATGATTGCTTTTGAATTCACACACTATATAATATCAAAAGAAAAAGACACCTTAACCCTGATCAACCCATTGAAACCAACACCTTAAAATTTTTTTTACTGAATTTGTTGGGGATTTAGCTCAGTAGTAGAGTGCTTGTCTAGCAAGCGCAAGGCCCTGGGTTCAGTCCTCAGCTCAAAAAAAAAAAAGAAGAAAAAATAACTATAATTTGATGGTATTTAGATCCCCTTCCCTATCTACACCTCTATATATATATAAAATAAGGTCTGTAGAGTCTGATTTGTGTACCCAAATGTCTTTCTGTGTGGGTCCATCCACTGGAATCTGGCTGACCTGCCAAGGGTCTCACCCTTGTAAGAGTCTGCCTCTGCCCTTCTCAGTAGCCATCGTTTGCCAAAAGTTCCTTAGGTTGGGTTGGAATTTCTTACCCACTTCCCTATGTCTGTGCTGGGATTTTGTCTGGCTTGAGCTTAGGTGGGACTCATGTACGCTGTCACCATTGCTGTGACTTCATATGAGTAACTGACTAGCTGTCTGGAAAACTGTTTCCTCGTGGTCATCTACCCACCTCTGGCTCTTACAATCTTTCCACTCCCTCTTCCCCAATGATTCCTGACCCTTGTGAGGCAGAAGTTTGATATAAGTGTCTTATTCAGGGATAAGCACTCTGCAGCCTCTTGCTCTCTGCGCATTGGCCAGTTTGGGTTTTTGTGTTAATTGCCACCTGTTTGTTGCATAAAGAAACTTCTCCGATCAGCACCTTTTCTTAAGCCAGCTATTTCAACCAACTATTTCCTTTGTCCAAAGTCCTCATTTTTCTGACTCAAAATGAAGTTGCCCAGTGGCCCTTGCTCCCTCTTCCTTTGTTCTTGTTATTGGGTGTAGACTCAGCTACCGCTCCATGTAGCCACTGCAATTTGTGTAGTGTGGGTTGTTCACCGTCTTCAGACTTGATAAACTCTGCTGATCTCATTGCAGAGAGTGAAACACATGTGGCAATTTGGGAGCCTGGGATGCGTAGAGTCAGGAAGATGAAAGGGAGGAGTGGGCCTTTGATTTTACCGAAGAAAGTTGGCATGTTTGTGCAGACTTCTCCGAGATGACATAAAGTGTTTCCTAGTAGCAACATGTAATCTGGCTTCAGGGCTGTTGGTATCACTTAGCTTCCCACTGGAAAAGTAACAGGCCAACCAATTCCAGCCAAACACGTCCAGATACTTCAGCCTCCTCTGAGTCCAATGTGTACTTTGCCAGCCCTTTGCACCAAGTTCTACAGCCCATCCGCATGTGGAAGGAAATGTTTTTGCTCCGCCTCACTGTGATCCTTCTGCTGAAACCTGTTCATATTCTCCTTCTTTAGAGCCACTTGTCCAAAAACCTAAAGAGCCTTAAAGGAAGGAAAGGGAAGGAAAGAAGGAAGGAAGGAAGGAAGGAAGGAAGGAAGGAAGGAAGGAAGGAAGGAAGGAAGGAAGGAAGGAAGGAATGCTGGTTTTATTTTGAATGAGAATGCCTCCTACTGCGAAGAATTCCTTTCTAACACGAAACTGAAAAACCAGAAGCAAGTCAGAGGTGTTCCAAAACCAAGGCACATCATCTTCCAGATTTATCTGAAATGAAATGATTAACCTCCCACCCAAAGTAACCAATGGCAGACTGCACAGTAAGATCTAAGGTCTCTATGAGAGACAAGTCCTAGGGTCTGGGTAGGCTATGGATAAATAGACAAAGGATGAAAGGTGTGCTTAGCATTTTTTTTCTGTGAAGGCGTTGGCATGGAATCATGCTTGGCATTTAAGTTGGGAACAGGTCCAGGTAAAAACTGAGATTTTAGTGAGGACCCCATTCCTCACTCACTTACTATAGACCATGCATTGTGCTCATACTTGACAGGTGGTGATCATGCTAGCTGTACAGTTATTGTCCCCAGTCACCAGTGGGTGGCTGAGGCTCAGAGATGGGGACTTGTTTGTCTAATGTCATTCGGCAGTAGAACTGGGATTCAATCACTGACAGGCTCCAGAGGTCACATAGAATTTTAAGTATGTGCTCTGCTGTAATTGCATTAGAGAAAAAAAATTGCTTATTATGGGCCTTGGCATGCAGAACACTGAGTGTGTTCTGTGTGTCTAAAGCTACCTGGTCAGGGAGCAGTCAGAGTCAAATTCAATGGCTAATATTTATTGAGCATTTACTAGATATAGCACATTACACAAGGATCTTAAAATATATGACTCCATCTAATTACACCAAATGATGTTATTATCTGCATTTACAAAAAAACAAAACCGAGGCTTGGAGAGGCATGCTCACCTGTCCAGGCTCATGTGGTATCAGGTGGAACTTTGTGGAATTGTCATCTTGTGGCTAAATACTAATTATAGTTCAACTGTATATTAACTAGCAAAACTGGGATAGGAGTCCAGGTTTGCCACCTAACTTATTATCAAAGTAGTTATAGTGCAATGTTGGACTGAACTGTTCTTGAGTGGTATTCCAATCAGTATCTCAGACCAGAGAGGAATAAAGTATCAGAAACTACCTGTGATGGCTTTACATTTCATGGACCAGACACGTGCTCCAGAGAGGAATAAAGTATCAGAAACTACCTGTGATGGCTTTACATTTCATGGACCAGACAACACACACACACACACACACACACACACACACACACACACAATGCTTCTAAAGAGCGGAACTCAGACTTAGCCCTCAGATAAGACACCACCCATCCTGCTACATTCTTGTTTTACACATGGCTTTCTATAGCTCTCCAGCTCCGCCCATTCCCTTCAGGAATCCCTGAATCCTGCCCTAGGGTTCACCTCATACTCAGCTTTCTTCTGCCCTGACTTGCTTTGTTGTGGCTCCTCCCTTGGATTGGCCCTAGGCACTAAGTTATTCCATGTGACTCATTCCGGCTCTGGGTTCCCACCTCTCCTCACCCGGCCCTGTGTACTTTTGCTCCCAGTTTAACTCTGGGGCTCCTGGCTCTGGTTCTCAGGTTTAGCCCTGCCCAGGCAGTTATTCAGCCCGGGGCTGACCTTGATGTTCCTCTAGCTTCTAGTTTTCTACACCAACCACTTTTCTGTTCCAGACTCTAGCTGATCCAGCTTTTCTCCCTTTCCCTCAACTCATTGTGTGGGTTGGGACATGCAAGCTTTGAAGGTGTTGGTGATAAGTTTGGAGGAGGTGGGAAAGTCAGCCAGCTCAGTTTGGTTCCCACGAGCAGGAAGGAGTTCTTCAGTAAGTGGCAGCCCTGTCAGAGACCATGAGAAGTTGTTGGATATTTAAAGTTTCAGGAAGAGGATAGCTATGATCAAAGGGGGTGCTAGTAAGTGGGGGAGGGAGGGAGAACAAAATAGAGGGATTAGTTGTGATTGGTCCCCCAGGTGTACAAATCATCTCACAGCTTAGTTCTCGGAGGAAACCACCAATCAGGCCAAAGAAGCAAAGGGGCAATGCCTCTGATGTGCAAGATGCGAGGAAGAGAAAGCAGAATCCTAAAGTTTAACTAAAAAGAACAATGCATTAGTTCTTCCTTTTTCCTGAGCAAAACGTGATTGGGGAAGGGACAGACGGCATGCAGAAGGACATTCAGTTGTCTTGCCACCCCTTTCGTTATTGAGCATGTCTTCCTCTTGGCCGCCCTGAGCATTTAGCTCCATCTCCATGGGACCAAGAGTTAAAGGAATGGAAATTTTTAATGAAGATTTGGGAACAAGGACCCAAAGGAAGGTGATGCTGAAAGATTTCAGTAGAGAGAATGAATCTACTTTATGGGAGAAATAAAAGGGATCATGGGGTACATATTTAGGATGATTAGCAGGTAGTTAATAGGAAACTATAAAGTGTTGTGTAAAGTTACTTGGACTTATTTAATGCCTGGCAGCTCTAGAGCCAGACCACTGTCTTACGAGGAAGATATACAAGGAAAGTCCTTTCCTTACAATTCAATCATTCTTGCCCTCTAAGTATGCCAATCACAGGGATGCTACAGTCACAACACTTGGGCATGGAATGAAAGGAGACTTAGAGGACAAAGGAAGACTACAAATTTAAATATGGCAGAATACGTGCTAGACAGTAGCAAAGACCGGAGCCGGAGGCTGGCCTTGAGCTACAGGGTCAGAGCCCCTTCAGTTCTACACTACGCCGTTTTTGGACTGAACCGCTTCCTTCAAGCAGGAATGAGCCTGCTCTTATCAAAGAGGTTGTAGATGTAACATGTAAGGACATTGATTAGTGACTGGGTTTGAAGTGATGACTGGGTTCAAATCCCAATGCTGCCATGTGGGTAAGATACTTTATTCTTCCATTT
Source organism: Nannospalax galili (assembly GCF_000622305.1). Lineage (NCBI taxonomy): Eukaryota > Metazoa > Chordata > Mammalia > Rodentia > Spalacidae > Nannospalax > Nannospalax galili. Next base: position 641,526 of record NW_008342399.1, on the reverse strand, counting down.
CCTAACAACAAAAATGGAAAGATAATAGCTACCTCATGAGATTAAATGAGAGCATACATGCATGTAAAATGCTTGGCAGAGGGCTTTAATTCCCATGAAATGCTGTAAAAAAAATAGGTGATATAGTCATGATGAAGATAAATTCCTAGTTGTGAGTCAGGGTTAATAGCGAGAAAAGGTGTTTTAGTTTATACTACAGACACCATCTTTAAGCTTATAGTTTCCAAAAACCTTAGTATTTCTGCAGATACTGGGCCTCGCCAGGGACTCATAGCACAGATGGATGCTTAGTTCCTCTTTTCCTATACCACGTCCCATACAATGGTCTTTCCTTTGCTGTTAATTCCACCCCTGGACAAACAGTGCCACCGGGTTTAACCAGGAACACATGACAGGAGGCACTCAATGAAGGCCAAGCCTTCTTCCATTTCAGTTGAATGAGAAAGCATTCTTGCTATCAAAGGCATGTGAGAAGGACTGATTGCAAAGTAGCCCAGTATTATATCCTCTCAGGGTACCAAACACCATATAATGTATAATCTTTTTAGCATCAGCATTATTGAACAGAAGAGTAATTTGGAAAGGCCTGATTTTAATACTGTTACTTGATACTTCTCTAATGGAAAATACTTAATGTCCATCTACTGGAAGCGAAGTGTTGCCATTCTGTGGCTCAGTTGGACCACACTGATTAAAACATGTTTGAGTGTTCCATATGCTTGTGGTAAGTGTTTGGGTTGTTCTGTTTTCTGTCTTATAATGTCCAGTCTAGCCTGTGTTCTACATGCTAGTCTAGTTCCATATGCTTGTGGTAAATGTATTTTGGTTGCTCTGTTTTCTGTCTTATAATGTCCAGTCTAGCCTGTGTTGGATGTGAGAGGAAGGGGGGTGGGAATGCTTTGGAAACAATTCATACTGGAATCAAATTAACTTAAGGAGTTAGTATGGGTCAATAAATATCCTTGAACATGTTTTTTGCAGTCCGTGTTCAAGTATGGCAATATTTACAATTTGACTGGAATGGATTATAATCTAAAAAGGATGGTTATCTCTCTGAACATTGATTGTTTTCTCATGTTTGTACAAACTGAACACACATAAATAGCATCACCTACAGGGACAAAACACAGCCACATCTCTCTATAATTCATCCAGGAATTGAGTTATCCACAAGAATTTTCTAGATAATTAAAGCTTATTCCCTTTAAGAGAAATACTAGCCATTTAAGTAAAAATATTTCTTGGAACGTAAGGCATATTTCTTTGACTGTCTACACAGTGATTCTCACTTCAAGTCAACCTTTCTTTTTAAATATTTTGTAGGGAAGGCATGGCTTGTGAATGCCACAGTGTACATGGAGAGGTCAGAGGACAACTTGTGGGAGTCAGCTCTTTCCTTCTACCACCTGGGTTCCAGGGGTTGAATTGAATTCAGGTCATTAGGTGCCTTTATCCTCTGAACCATCTCCAGTCAAACTTTTCTTGATGTCAGATTTGAGTGTTAAAGACTGACATCATTGTACTAATCCAGGACTTCTCTAAGTGTTATCAAAGACCCTTCAGCAGATGGTTCTATATAGCAAGGCCTTTGGATTTCTTGGTTCTGGGTTTTAGAATATCTTTTTTTCTCCTTCCTTGCTTTCATTCTGTTACAAGTTCTTGCTGCTATCAGTAGGCCATCTTTTATCCTGTTTTTCCCTGAACTTGTCATTCATTCCAACTCAACTTTACATGAAGAGAAGAGATAATCAACCTTAGCAAACTTTTAAGTAAAGCCAGAGTAAATAGTATCAGAGTGTAGGTCTCCTTAGGAATAAACTATTTATACTTCAGTACATTGGCTTTGTGGGATCTATTTTGGCTACTCAAGTGGCCTTTTGTGTTTGTTTTGGTATTTCCCCAAATCATTCCAGATAGGAGAAGTTGTAGGACATCTGAATTAAGGTGCTGCTGTTCTTTGGAAAACATAATCTATCCTTTCAAATTAGTCTGCCTATGTGTCCATTAGCTCCAGAAGTGAGTGATAAGTCTTTCTAATCAGTGTAACCCACATTAATCTCTGCCCTGATTCGCTAAGGATAACACTTTGATATCTAACTACACAAGTAATGGTTTATTATACAGAGTAGACCTTGGAATCTACCAGTGATACATGGCTAAGGCCCTGATGAATCTCCAACTGCAAACATTATTACAAATAATAGTGCCCCCTATGCAATGCATTAAGTATTCTTAATGACTGTATACATATAGGATTTAAGTAACTTAAGGAATGTTTGTTGGATTTCTCTTTTAGGAAATTTCTTATAAAGAAATACATTTTATTATTTCTTCAACATTCCTGCATGGGTCCTGTCAGAGGAAAGCACAGCCTAGTTTTGAGCTATGTGTTGCTCTGGGCTCTGATATCCATCAAAATGACTCCTATTACAATCCAGGTTTCTACATGATGAAAATTATCCATATGTCACGGACCAGGGTGGCAACCTCACATGCCTACAGGTTCACACAAATGAGTGATGTGGAATGTTCACACACATATATGAAGGTACTCTATTGGCATTTCTACCTTGCCTAGTTCAAACAGAGCTTTCTATATTCTTGTTATGGAGATAACACAGGGACTCATTCAAATGTCATTCATGTCCTCTTATTCCATGGTTTTTATGCTTTTAATGGCTGAACCTTGATTTCCCAGCTTTCTTGAGACTAGGAGTAGGCCTGCAACAATGTCCTGGTCAGTAAGACAGTGTCTTGGTTAGTAGAGGCTCCTAGGGAATCTTCAGTTACTTGCAGCTGAATGTACTCCTGACCAGTTCACTGACTGCAGTCTTCCCCATTGTCTACTTCATAATGGAACATTAAACTGTATTCTTTCATTCAGATACACTTTTCCTATTAAACACATAGGCATAACTGGGCATGGTGGTACATACCTGCGTACCAGGAGAGCTGAGGCAGGAAGATTCTAAGTTCTAAGCTAGTCACAGCTACATAGCAAGACACATACAAACAAAAAACAAAATAAAAAACAGGCAAACACATACAAACAAAAAAACAAAATAAAAAAAAAGACATAGACTTCTCCTCTAGCATATCTGTTCCCCATCCCAGACCTTCTCAGTCTGTTTTTCTTTCCATTGGATGGAAAGGAAAACTTTGGGGTGTTTCCCCCACATTTCTACGTTCCAACTGCATCTCTACATTGATATCTACTCTTCATTTAACATAAAGACAATCTAAAGACTGTTCCATCAAAATTTACTAAATACATTTGGGTATTTTCTCTTGTTACTCAGTCTTTGTCAGTTTTATTTTCTATTTGAAACAAAAGGGAAAATACGTGCTAGCGATTCTAAGCCTTGGAGTTGGAGAGAGAGGAGGAAAAGTGAATGCTATGGAAATTTCAGACCCATCCAAACAGAGCTTTGGAACAAGACTCTATTTGAGTTAGCATTGCCTTCATTTTCTGATAAAGAAAAAAGAGAAAGAAAAAAATGTATTTGAATCCAGGTGTGATGGCCCACACCTGTAATCCCAGTACTTCGGAGATGGAGGCAAGAAGATAGAATTCAAGTTCATTCTAGGCTGCATAGTGAATTCAAAGCAAGCTTTGTCTTACTTTTACAAGTTCCCTGGAAACCAATTTTATAAACGCTTCAGCGAATCAGCCATATATAGGCTACCTACCCATGTATGCCAGGGTGAGTAGATTTGGCTGCAGACTGTGTCTTCAATCATGTCCCACATAGAAGCCCATAGAAATTGCATAGTGGGGAACACCAAGAATCTATTATTTCATCTTTAAAGTCGTACCTCTGCTGCTCAACTCTAGGCAATCTAAAATAATGAGCACGTTGCATTTTTTCATGTCTTTTAGGACACAAGTAGCTGGCTGCATAGCAGGTTTGCCATATCCAATGGGTCTTTGTAGGAGATGTCCTAATGGATCTTCATATCCTGGTACCAAACATCAACATGTATTTATATAGTATTAGTAGAGGGCAGCACATCATGAGAAATACAAAACAAAGTGCAAAATAAAACAAAAAGGAATTGAATAAACTATAGCATAAACTACTGTCTAATGGAAGTGACTATTCCCATGACCTAGCAACCTGGTGAACCAGCAACCACAGACGATAAACATAGGAAACGGTGTTGCACAAATTGTATACATGTATCCTGAGGGAATAAGAAGTGGCAGAGTTATTACTCAAGGAAACTATCAAGCAGGGTGTGATCCTTATAATAGGTCTTGAATAGGGGAAGACCTCATCAGGCAGTGGATCCCAGTTACTCAGAGTCTAAACACAGAGTCCTTTGACAGAAGAGAGAAACTTCTATCCTAAAACAACTTGAACCTTAATGGTCTTTGCTGAGACGGGGGAGACATCATCTCTTCATGAATTGCTTATTTGTGTACACAGCATATTTCACAACAGGTTAGGTGAAAATGGAAAATGTGAATGCCGAGAACATGCCAGCTCTGTTTGTTAAACATTAAAGTGATGTCTATGATAATGAATGCATGCTTACCCAACTGTGAAAATTTTGAGTAAGATGAATTACCAAGTACCTTGGTGCATTTAACAACCCTGAGATGCTATGAAGGCTGGGAAGTTAAATTTAATGCTGTATATTGACCAGGCTGCCAAGCACCCAAAGAATGTGAAACAAAAGCTAAGGAGCCACACATCTTTAGAAAAACCCCCAAACTTGACCAACAGCATGTGCTTGCTTGATTCCTCAAGTTTCAGCAGGCTGAGAGCCAAATTTTCCAAATTCATTTCATACCTGTGACAGCTTCCAAAAACTAATAGTTCTTGCTTTTTTTGTTTGGTACATGGTAGTCATGGATGATATTATAACCAGAATAAAATGGGATGAAAGCCAGAAATGGACTGGGCAGCTGTTAGAAGTCAGGAGTGGATCCTACTGACTTCAAAAGCTCTAGTTCCAGATGACCAATAGAAAAGTGAAAATGAGGTTCAAGTACACACTCAACTGGATCCTGGATGCTGTGACAGGGTCCAGAGAAATGTGAATGGTCTGTGTCTGATCCCAGGAAACCTACAACAGGAACATTTTTAAAATGAAGAGGATTCAGGCTTTGGAGACAGGCACTTGTTTTTAGGTTCCGATTCTATCATATTGTGTATTATTAACTGTATGAACTTGGGCTGTAACTTAACCTCTTTGAACTTCTGTCCTTATACACTGGTACATCTTTATCCAGACAGCTACTGCAGAGTTCTGTGAGATGAGCTAGGCACATGCTTAGATGAGTTACCTGATAGAGTCCTTTCACAGTAAGGCAGACTGGTATTTTTACAGCAATGACAATTAAGTATTATAATATTATACAATGGCTTTATTATTCAGTCAGGTGTATAGGGTGGAGAGAGTTTCCTCAGTCTTCTGAGGGTTGCTGGTCAGGTCTGAAAATAAAGCTGACAAAGATTAACAAGAGAAAAGCATACAAATGTATTCAATAAAGCTTTATGTAATGCCAAGTCTACAGAAATGAAGACCCAGGGAAGGAAAGCCGTCTATATGTTCAATGAAGAATAGACAGCTGTGGATAAATGGAATTGAAAGAAAAGGTTGATTTAATTGTGATTCACTGATGCGGGGTGGGGGGACACATAAGATCTATGTGTTCAGATGCTTCCTGGCATTCTTTCCACTCAGAATGGGACAAGACTCCTCTGGAAGCAGGGGTCTATGATCTACAGACAAGGCAGGTCACAGGCCTTTTTGTACAGCCAGTTCTTACACAGAAGGGCAAGGAAAGGTTAGAGTAATATTTCTAGGTGTTATTGTTGGCTTTGAGGAGAAAATTAGATGGATCTACTTTTCATGATCTGTCTCGCATCTTCCTGTGGTCTAGTTTGGGAGAGAACTGGCACAAGAGAAAAGAGGGTGTGGGGAGGCCAGAGACCTTACTTCCCAGGCCCTGCCAATTTCTTTTAGTTCAAATCAGCATGAGATGGCACCATGCTATGGGATATTGTGTTCTGAGCCCTGACAAAAGCTATAAATAACAGTACCTGACCCAAATTGCTCTTTTGAAATGCATTGTGAAGGCATCCTGATGGAGCCCCTTGATGAGTGCAAAGCAGGGCAGAATCTGGTGAGGCTCTAGTGTCTACCCCTTGGATGGTGGTGAAGGGCTTCCCTGGGACTTAAAAGCAAAACTGAAGAGAGAGAGAGAGAGAGAGAGAGAGAGAGAGAGAGAGAGAGAGAGAGAGAGAGAATGAATGACTATCACCAGAGCTCCCAGATTCCCAGATCCTGGGTTCTCCAAATTTGGGGCTGAACATGATTGCAAAGGTCACACAGTATAAATAGCTTATTTATGAGGAAGAAATCTGCTCACTCTCTTTATGCTCCATTGACCAGAAAGGCTGTTGTTAGTAGGAGCCTAGGGAGGGGTTGGTTAATGTTATTCATCTTTTAGGACAGGCCTCTGTCCACCAACTCATCCCACTACCCAGTTTAGCCTCCACTGAAGGCAAAAGAATGATGAGGCAGACTCCTGTAGTGGTTGAGCTGTTGGAGGTGGGGGTCATGTGACTGTCCATGTACTTGGGGATAGTTTTGACATGAATCTGCCTAGAGGCAGAGGGATGACTCAAACCAAAATGACTTTCCTAAGATGCTGCTGGGAACACTGAAGGCCAGGATTTAGCAAGCAATCAAATCGAAGAAAGTAAACCCTCTTACAAGGTGAAGGGGGAGGAGCAAGTTTGGCCTGTCCCTGGGTATTGAAAAGCTAATGAAGCTAGTCATTTCATTTGAGTCTGTGCTTCTCTAGCTACTCTGTGCTTTCTAGAAAACAATTATGTCAGAAAATTTCATTAATTTTATGTCTGCGGGTAATTCACTGACTCTAATTGGCTTTGAGAGTTGGTGATTGCAGCCTCTGTGGGTGAACACACAAATGAAAACAGCCTTTTCTCAGTGTGCTGAAATGTAATTGAATGATTACTCCAATTTTTAATAACACCCAGAACATTAGCACTTGGAGAGTACCACTGTGAAATGAGTTACAAGATAGAACATCACCTAAGTATGAATGTAGTGCCAGGGCATTGGCAAATGGGGGCATCACATTTGCCCAGAAATAACAGAATAACACTAAGAATAATAGCTGACACCTGCCAAGGGCCAGGTATCATTTTGAAACTTTGTTATTTTATTTTATTTTATTTGGGATAGGGTCTCACTATGTAGTCCTGGCTGGCCTTGAACTTCCAGAGATTCACCTGTCTCTGCCTCCCTAGTGCTGAGATTAAAGGTGTAAACTACCACACCTGGCTGTTTTGAATCTCTTATGTATTAGCTCATCGAATCCTTGCAATAGAGGACCTGTGTCAACTGTAGCTTGCACACATGGAAACCAAGGCAGAGAGTGAAAAATTTACCCAAGTGCTCATAGCTAGTACGCAGTGAAGTCAACTAGGGAAGAAGTCTCAGCCCCACCCTGGCCCATAATGGCTCACAGTGCTCCCAAATGACAGAACACCAAATCTGCTGGTTTTCTGTCCACTATCCTAAGCTTTCATTCTTTGCCCACACATTTCACTTACCAGGTTGAATCATATGAAATTAGTCTTCACAAGTCAAAGAACATTGCTATTAGTAGTTTCATATGGTTCAGCCTAATAGTTCATGATCTAGGGGTTATCCCTGGTTAATTATGCTAATTACAACAACCAGCATTCTGTGTCCTTGATCATAGTCACCTGGAAGAGGATGGCTGGTGACCAAGTAATATAATCAGGATGAATGTCAGGATGGATAGAGTCATAATATCCAGCTCTCTGGTGTCTGTGTCTATAATAGCTTATAAATGAAAACGATTCAGAGAGTTTCTGTACTCTGGAATAGCTCAGGGGATCACAAAGTGTGGGGCCAGGACTGTGGATGAACCACACCTGGTCATTGAGCTCTCTACATTTTTGCTTACAGGCGCCAGTCCAACTTCCTTTCAGTTCAACTCAAGTGAGTGGAGTTTTTCTTTATTCCCAACCACATATCAGGCATTTTCGAATGGAGAGAGATGAAAGGGATTTCAGTCTTGCAACTGACATGAGTAATACAAAATGCAGAAATATCCAGTGACCCTTTAGATTTAAGACCTTTGACTCTTCAGCCTATTGGCCACACAATGCAGTGGGGACTTGCTGTCTCTCTTTCCCTGCAATCCTTTCATCTTCAACTGCGCTGTCTCCAAGGCAACACCTGCACGAACAACGAAGCACAGAAAGTATACCTTTTTATTAGCAGTCTCTTACAAAGTAAGATAGCAGTGTAGGCAAAAGAGCTGGAGGGTTATGCAGAACATCAAGCGGTGAGCTTATTCAGGAAAAGTAGGAAGTAGGCAGTGTACTGGTCTTTGTTATGAATCGACCCTGAAATTTATAGCGAGTTTTTTTCCCAGGGAGAATTTCTCCATTTGGAGTTGGCAACCATTCACATTTTCCCCTGCATTATAGGCTACACAGAAGATTAAGGGAGAACAACACCAACCTATACAATATGTGCCCCAGTTTCCCTATTCCTTTCTAACAGAATCCTAATTTTGTACAGAAATCCATAGCAGCCAGTGGTAAGAATGTTTCCCAGTTCCCAGTGCAGAGCACATCCTGGGCAGGGCTTTTACATGAATTCAAGGAAGCCAAGCCAATTTCCAAGATGGAAATGATTGTCCAAAGGCTTAAGGGCATTGCTTTGGTGGTAATTGATGATTACTCCGTCTAGAAATATAGAAATTGTGTATTTTGGTGGTAATATCATAAGGTTCTTTGATCATACATGATTTAATTATAGGCTCAAGGACTTTAGGCTATGAAGGAGACTTTCAATGGTATTTCATGAAAGGGTGTTAGAAACCACACGCCATTCAGAATGGGACTGGTTCCCAGAGAGAGATTTTATTTCTGGTCATGGGTGGGGATGGGAAATTGGGGAGGGGGAGTTGCCTGGAATTTATCAGCCTAAATTCATTTCAACCAATTAGAGCCCCAAAAACTGAGGGTTCAAGCTGGGGGACGAAAGTGCTGAGCCTCTGGGGCTACTGTATTCCCATTTCACTTTGCAATGGACTCTCCCTCCTCCCCGAGAACCCAAGGCTATCTCGTAAGTCAGATAATACCAACATTTAATTTGGTGTTACTGAATTCACTAGCTTTCCTGCCTATTCATCCAGTAGAAATCCTTATGACTAGAGTGTGGCTGAGGACATCGTTGCCATTTTTAAACCTGAGGGCAAAGTGAGACCTGATCAGGAGGAGTCTTATGTAGTCTGAAGAGCAAGCAGGCTGAAAACATTGGCAGTGCATCTGGCAATCATAGCAACTAGCATTATGGGATGGTTACATATAGGAGCATGACACCCTGGTCTTTCTAGTAAGAAGGCCTGGAGGTGATTATGAAGCAGAGCCCTCATGTTCAGGATCCTCTGTGTGGGACGAAGAACCCTCCCTCAGCACACACTCAGAAGTTTTGTAGGCAGTTGTGTAGAAATGAACACCCAGGGAAGCCTTTGAAGGTAAAAAAGAGTCAATTCTCTATCCAAGAGAATATAAAATAGGGCCCGAGAGTCCCCACTCCATTGGTCTGGGAGACAGTGCTTAAGTCTCTAAAACTTGGAAAACAGTGTCTGACTTCCATAATTTCTTATAATTTATTCAGAATCAGATAAAACAGTTACTATCTACTTTGTTTTTTTTTGTTTTTTTTTTTTTTTGTTCTGGAGAACTAGGAAAATGTGAATAGAAAATGAAATTTGCAGTGTCACTATGTGAAAACCAGTCCCATTACAGCCAGGTATGCGAGCACCACTCAGGCCTCATGACCTAGATAGTGCTTGGTAGTATGACATTTGTCACTTGAGTCCAGCCATTTGTCTGTGATATAAATTTCCCAAGGACAAAATATTTGGCCTGCCCTACTAGGTAACTGTGCAGCAAGTACAGCCTATGGAAAAACTGAAATTACAACAGCCAGAGCTGGCCAGGAAACCATCACAGCACCATTATATCCCTGCCAACGACAACTAGCCTTTCACCGGGGTTCACCCTGTGCATGAATTTGTGCAAGAGCCTATGGACATTGTCTTATTTAACTCACACAATCACCTTGTGAGGCAGACATTATTATTTCTAATTTACAGATAATTTAACTGACTCTCCCACATCAACCGATAAGGGGCAGAGCCAACAGGCAAACAAGGGTTACTGTGACCCTTTAGCAAAGTCTAGCCCTCTCCCCTCACCAGGCCGGGTGAGAAGCCTTCAGTACACCCAGAACCTTTCAAACCTCTCGGATGGAAAGTTCTGTCTCAAAGCCAGCATGGTATGTAGCATTTCAGATATGCTTAGACTGAGTGAAAGAGACTGTGCTAAAGGCACACAAGCAAAGGAGATCTATCTGGTCGTTCTTTAACAAAGCCTCACCAGGTCAGGAGCTTCTGAATTTCTTTGTTTTCTTTTTCCGCCGAGCACTTTTGGAGGGAGTGACTCTTCCTGCCAGGCTGACATGCACATCCACCTATAGCATGAGGTGCCCCTCTCTCCAAGACAGGGTGGAGTATCTCAGAATCATCTACAGCCCAGGCTTAGCACTGCCCTGCGGGAACCCTTGCTTTCCCAGTCATGATGAGTCACCTGGGGCCAAACAAAGTGGTTCATGTTAGGCTGGAGTGTTGCCCATAAGATAAGAAATCCACTATCAGATTTCACCCTTGAAAGTTCTTCCTCCCTTTTTTCACTCTGGGATTGACTCATCTTGAGTTTCAAGATAGGGAGGGGGTCAAGCGGAAATTTATAGGACTGCTTCCTAGAGCAAGTGCCAATGTTTAGCTATAAATATTTTCGAGAGGGATAAAAGCAGTCACTCTATCTCTAAGGGCCCTGCACACACTGCCCCGGAAACAGAGAAATGGGGCCAAGGAGGGAGTGTGGGTAGGCCAGTCTAGTCAAACAGTCACTGTTTTCCCCAGGGAGACTGAGGGAAAGACTGAAGGGGAAGAAGGCTGCTGTTGAAAGTACTGAGCATCCCTGACATCCACACTCTCCCAATTCATTCTCCCTAGACACGTATGTGCTTCAGTCATTTGATGTTTGTTTCCGTTTTCTTCCCATCACCAAAGCAAGCACACTACAAAGGAGAAGACATTCTGAGATCCCACAAAATGTTTTTATTGAAACTCGCAGGTCTCCAGAGAGAGATTGAGGAAGTGATTTAAGCAACCTTATTACAAAATAAAAATGTATCCTCTGACTCCATGACAGGAAATGCGAGAAAGAGAGACAAACTCATAAAAAGCACAAAGAAAAAGAGTTCGTTTTCAAAGGGACCGGAAGAAAGAAGAGAGGTCAACTCATTATGTGCAAAAGCAGCAGACACAGCATGATATTCCAAAAGGATTTTTAAAACTCCAAATAATATTACCTTCTTCGGGATATTATGTATTGTATTCCAAAAATTCTAATTAAGAAGCTTCATCAAGCTGTGGATAACAGCTGTGAGGGAGTTCCTTATCTTTCACATTATAGATTATGAGTGCTCTCGACTTATGTCATCGACCATGCTGTCTGGTGATGCGCTCAGAAAGATTTCAGGTGCTTAAGATTTTGCTTATGTAACACATGTACATCATCGTTTAATGACATCTAAGTGGATCTGTCAATGAAGCTGGTTAGGAAGCAAACAACTTAATACAGGAGTATTTCCTGGCCAACTTTCCACTGACCCCTCCACCCTACTTAGGCTGAATATTCTGTTCAATTAGGGGGCATAAGAAGTGCTCAGCTGTGTTTTAGGGCACTCCTCCCCCACTCGCCTCAATTCTACAGGCCTTTGACATCAGTCATCAATGGCTAGTCTTTCAGTAGCTCTTCCAGGTGTTTTAAAATTCATGGATTTCATGTTTCCACCCCCTCTTCTCTAAGACAACACTTCTTATAGTTTAGCGTGCATCCTCTTGGGACTTCTACTGTAGAATAGACTGGGAAAGGCATAAATATGTGGCCTATTAGGGTGCAGCAAAAGCAAGGCTTTCCTCAGAAGGTCCATTTGCTTTTTCAATAATTCTTTTTCCCTCTGGGTTAAGAGCACAGCTTTCCCCTGTGCGGAATGAGGACCAGGTGAACTGGGGAGCCAGGCCAAGCCTCTGCTTGCCCACCTGAAGAAAATGCAAGTTGGATCTGTTGGTTTCAAATGATGTGGACCCTTGAGTGATGGTCATGAGGCCAGTGAAACACAAAGCTTGCCTCTTGTGTTGTGGGTTGGGATAGACAGGGAAAGAGATGAGATGATGAAAATGGATAGTGGTTAGGATGAGGGTGGAGCCAGGACAGTAGCATCGGGATTATTTTGTGGAAGGAGGTGACCAAGATAGCCCTAGAATTATACATAGCAAGGTTGACAGGTCTCAGCTCTCAGCTGTACACGGTTTGATTTTTAACTACTACTCCAAACCTCTAGAGCTCCCCCAAAACACGCCTGCAGACATGCAGCTCTCTGGCGGAACCCTGATGTTTAGCTACAGAAACCATGTAGTTTGTGAACGGCCCAAATCTCACAGCGTGTGATAGCATAGGTGTAGAATCTCAGCAAAGCTTCATTGTTTAAGCTGCGCAGTTTCTCTCTTAAGAAGCTTTTAAGATTAATAGGGCCATAAAAATCAAGGTAGCAAGCAGTATTCTTCCTCCAGGCATGTTTGAGCCAGAAAGAGCTTGAATTTTCCCCAAAATAAAAACTGCTGCCTTTCTTACAGTGTTCACTCTCTTAACAAGCCACCGAGCTGCTATTGTGCTATGCCCAGCCAATGGATATATATCTTGTTGAGACATATGTGTTCAAAGTCAGGATATTGTCTAGGAAATCTGAGACTGCAGCCGGCGCAGAAGCCGCCATTGCTGCGTAATTCCTTCCAGAAGAATAGAAAGCCAGGCTCCAGGCAGCAGCACAGACCTCGAAGGACACATTGCCATTTATTTTCTGTGTGGTTACTCTGCATTGCACACTGGTGCATGGGTGTTTTGAATGCTATCTTACCTGCTTTTCATGTCCCTTCATTTACTGTGCCCCTAGAGGTAGTCAAAGCCACCAGGCCACACTGCAATAAAAACTCAGCAGGTTTGAAGGATGCAGCCTGAAGCTTCCCAGACGGCCAGGAAGTTCTGCTGACAGTATTAATTCAGGCGCTTCATCTAGCATGCCAGGCAGGTGTGTTTATCCAGCAGAGGGGAAGCCGGAAATGCGTCCTCTGAGGATGGCCTCTTCTGCTTCCTGTGGACTAAAGATTTGGTATGTTTTCCTGCTCCATGACCTTGAATCCTGACTTTCTACTTCTGGATCTCAGATCAAATTTTCTGGCTTTGTTTGCATTCTGGGATGACTTCCTTCAGGATCCTTTGTACTGCTACAGCCCCCGCCTCCCCATGTTACGGGGCTGTCTGCAGGATGTGGGAGTGGCGGTGGGGGTGGGGGTGAACTATGGTCTAATAGCAGTGACTAACCTCTGTCCTGCATCTGCAAGTGCAAGACATACATTTGTGTATTTATACAAATGTATTCACAGCAAAATACTGATCTCCCACCAAAATACTCATAGACCCAATGTCTACAGCAGTGACCCAGCTGTTCTTCCAGGAAACTTTGCATCTGCATTATTTTTACGAATTTCTGTACTGGTGCATGGTATAAGATTCCTCAGCTACACTAAAACCAACTGTTCTCAAAATTCTCAAGCACCAGAATTTATGGACTTTTTTTTTTTTTTTTTAATCCCAGTGCTGCATATTGAACCTGGGGCCTTGTGCATGCTAGGCAAATATTCTTCCACCCAGCTACATCTCCAGGTCCTCATTGACAAGGGCTCTCTGGCCTTCACCTTCAGAGCCTCAGATGGAACTGGTATTAGGTAAGGCCTAAGAATTTACACTTATAACTAGTTCCTAGATACCCTAGGGTGGATATATCTGTCTTAGTCTGCCAAGGCTACTATAACAAAATGTCCATTGGCTAGGACAGTTCATAAACAAATATTTATTTCTTACATATTTGGAAGCTGGGGAGTCCAAGATTAAGATGCTTCTAGATTTGGTGTCCAGCGAGGGCCAATTTCTCAATGTGCCCTCATGTGGCACAAGGGGAAGGAGCTCTCTGAGGTCCCTTCTATGACTTAATCAACACTCCAAGCCCCAATTTCTAGCAATGTCATATCAGGGAGTCAGTGTTTCAAAATAGGAATTTGGGTACACTTCAATCACAGTACACCATCCCAGGATCTCAAAATGGTAATTATTTGGAAAAAGGATCTTGTAGAGATAATTACTGGAGATGAAGTCACACTGCAGTTGGGTAGGCCCCTAACCCAGTTTAACTGACATCTTGGTAAGAATAGGTAAACCCAAAACCAGAGACATGGAGTGGAATGTCATGTGATAACAGAGGCAGTGACTGAAGTGATGTCTATAAACCAAGGCATGCTAACGATTACTTGTCACAATACAAATTAAGAGAAGGATGTGGAATTTTCATGCCTTTAAGTCAGCAGGCCTCCACTGACACCTTGATTTTAGACTTCTGACTTTTTAGCTCTGTGTAAGAATGAATTCCCTTTGTCTTATGCCTCCAGCTTATAGCAGTTCACTAGGGCATTGCTAGGAAAGTAGCACTTGGTATCTGATGCTGATGGCTCTGGAACCACCTTGGAATACCACTGACCATAGTTAATTAACTCATCTCTTTATTCAACTCCTATTTCTCCTTGTAATGTCCATGATAAATTTGCTTTTCTTCAATAATTCCCACTTGTATCTCCCAGCACCTGTTTAATTCCCTCAGAAGAATTCCACCAGCTTCTGGTTCCTTAATACTTCCCTGCCTTGTTGCTGATCTTTTCACTCCCATAGAGCCCTGGGAGCTCGCTTTTGTTATATTGTGGTAAACATGAATCTCTGACCACCGTCTTCTCCACCATGATCCTGATGGGGAATTGTTACTTCTCGTGATTGGGGTTTCAAGCTCTCTGGCAAAACTAAATACATGGGTAGCTCAAAGCCATTTCAAGAGCCATCAGGGACCTGGAGGGATGGGATGGAAGCGAGGGGATTTCGGCTTCAGGAAGACAAGCATTAAGAGGGATTTATCTGCCTTCAAATATATGAAGTGTTACTGTGCCTATGATGCAGGCTGCCTGCTTCACATCCCCTCTGAGAGTATACCAGAGGAAGGCAGGCTAAGGAAGGAGAACTTTGAATGGACAGAAAGAATTTTCTGAGGTATGTTTTAAAGTCACTGTGAAGCAGTGGAGAAGTTTAAGTAGAAGTAGACGCCTCTTCATTCGATCTGACTTAGATGGAGTCCTTGCTGGGGCCAGGTGAGTGAATGGGACACTATGTAGGTACCTTCTGCTCTTTGAGCCAACAACCTTGCAAAAGAGTTAAAAATGTCTGCATCATTAAGAGACACATTAACTCCAAGGGACTTCTCCACATCAACTCCAAAGCACTTCTTTGTTGATGCAGCTGTGTTCCTAGATTGGGAATCTACCTGTGCTTTGTATTTTGCATTTAAAAATATTTTTATTATTTCTTTATGCCTTTTACATTTTAAATTGAGCTCCTGGGTGATAGCCATTGTATTATAGTTAGATTAGTAAGATTTGATTTTTAACTGCTCTGGTGTTTCTAGTTTTGTCAAGTCCAATGTATTCACCTACAAAATGACAAAAGCAGTGCATATTTGTATTGTATTGTTGTGTCCTAAATTATCACAAACCAAGTGACTTTGAACATCTATCTGTTGCATTAACGGTTGGTGTGTATCAAGAGGCTAGGCGTGACTCAACTGGATCCTGGCCTTAGAGTCTCATAAGCTGCTATTAGTGTGGAGGTGGACTGTTCCTTTTTGGAGTTTGGGATGTTCTTCCAAGTTCACTTGAGGCAGTTGGCTTTTCTTCCAAGCTTATAGGGTTGAATGCCTACTTTGTTGCTGGCTATCAGCTGAGGGCCACTCTCAGCTTCAGTAGGTACCCCCAGAGTCCCCTAACAATGCAGTAGCTTACTTCTTCAAAGCCAGCAGAAGAGTCTTTCACTCTGTAATATAGTCACAGGAAGACTATCTATCCTTTACCTACCTGCACTGATGAAGAGGGATACACTGAGTGTGGGGTAACTTTAGGACTCCGTCTACTCCATGGTGGTTGAGAACAGGCTGTTATGTTCTTCCTCTTCTCCATGGCTCAGCGGCCTGTGGGGCTGGAACCTATTTGAGACTTAACCTGGCTATATAAATATAGAAATTTAAAGAAATGTAAAAGTTTATTTTAAAATGGAGAATTTAAAATTTTTAAAGTTTATTAGTATTTACAAAAAACCTACAGTGTACAGAAGTATTCAAAGAATGAAATAAACATAAAGTTCAGATTTCCCTCAAAGGTACACAAGGAATTATCTCAATTAAAAAAAATTGTTGAGACTTGCTTTGTGTCCTATGATATGACTGATTTTGGAAAAGGTTCCATGTGCTGCTGAGAAAAATGCGTATTCCCTGTTTGTTGGGTGGAATAGTCTGTATATATCAGTTAAATTGAGTTGACCTTCAACAATTGACAAGTGGGACCTCATTAAATTAAAACGCTTTTGTACAGCAAAGGAAATAACCAATGGAGTAAAGAGAAAACCCACAGAGTGGGAGAAAAATCTTCATCAGCTACACATCTGACAGAGGATTAATATCCAGAATATTCAAAGAACTCAAGAAACAAAGACTCAAGAAAACAAATGAGCCAATTACAAGATAGCCTATAGATCTGAACAGAGAGTTCTCAAAAGAAGAGATTAAAAATGACTAAGAAGCACCAGATGGACAAGTAGTGGGGAATGGCTGGGGGTGCCGACAACACAGTGGACAGTAGCAGGGATAACAGAATATAAGGGCTCTAATGGGGGGAGGAAGGCTATGGGAGGGTGCCATCTGGGAAGTAGGTGTATAGTTGAATAAGATGATTTGGGATGTTCTGTGTGATATATAACACACACAAAAAATCAACAAATTTAAAAAAAAAGAGTTATATTTGAGGAAACATAAAAATTTGCTTCATGTTAATTAGTAGAGATGAAAAATATTACAATTGAAATCTCCCTGATGACTTTATATCCATGCTCAGGTGCCAAGGATCTCATAAAGTAACTGACTGTGACTAGTAATAATCAGAAAAATAGAGGTTAGAGACATACGTGCAAATATCTAAGTGTTAATAGCATTAAAAATGAGTTTTTCTGTATGAAACTGTATTTTAATAATGAAATGGAGATCTTTTTTAATGTTTAAAACCTCATTTAATTTTATGTTTCATAGGGCTTATACTGAGTTCAATATTGTATAACTGTATTAGTTCAACAGCAAACCTATAAATTTTAAAACCACTTTTGAAGGAGATGTATCTTTGCTCTGGAAACTGTTATTGAGTATGTTAAAGCTGTAATGAAATGCTTCTTCTAAAAAAAATTAAAAAAATATTTAAAAAAAAAACTGTCCAGGGGCTGTAGAGATGGCTCAGTCGTTAAGAGCACTGGTTGCTTTTGCAAAGGACCCAGGTTTGGTTCCCAGCACCCACATGGCAGCTAACAACTGTCAAGACTACAGTTTCAGGGACTCTGATGCCCTCTTCTGACCTCCCCAGGCATTGCATGACATGGGTGCACTTACATAAATGCAGGCAATATACTCATACACATAAAATAAAACAAAACAAAACAAAGCAAAAAAGTGTTCGACATCCTTAGTAACTAGGGAAATGTAAATCAAAACCACTTTAAGACCTTATTTTACCCCAATCAGAATGGCTAAGCTCGAGAGAACAAATGATACCAAATGCTAGTGAGGATATGGGGAAAGGGGAACACTCATTCACTGCTGGAATTGCAGACTGGTACAGCCGTGTGAAGAACTTTAAAAAAAAAAAAACTAAACTAAAAATAGATCTATCATATGATCTGGTTATACCACTCCTTGGCATATACCCAATGGACCCATCCTACTGCAGAGGACCCTGGTACATCCACATTTGTTGCTACTCTTTTCACAATAGCTAAAAAATGGAAACAATCTAAATGTCCCTCAAGGGATGAGTAGATAATGAAAATGTAGTATATTTACATAATAGAGTTCTTCTCAATGGTAGAAATCATGAAATTTGCAGGTAAATGGATGGAACTAGAAACTGTTATATTAAGTGAAGTAACAGACTCAGAAAAACAAGTGACATATATTCTCTCTCATTTGTGGATTTTAGCACCAAATCCCAATATGTGAATATATATCCTCATGTAACGCAGGAGCCAGGAAAATGGAAAGAAACCATGGAGGGTAAAGAGAAATAAGCAGCCCAAGAGAGAGGGGGCTAGTAGGAGACAGGTGATACCAAGGATGAAATGGGAAAAATGGGGGTATTTAACTGGGAAGGGAAAGGTTATTCAAGGAACTATGGGGGTAAAGAGGAAGAAAATGCTCAAGAGAGGGGAGATGATAGGAGACAGGTATTACCAATGGGGAGATGGGTAAAATGAGGGCACTTTAACTGGGGAGGGAGGAGGAAGGGTTAGACAGGGAGAGAGAGAGAGAAGAGATGAATAATACTTAGGTGGCGTGAACAACCAGAGGAAATTATATTAGTTCAAAAGCGTACTGAAAAACGCACAAACAATATCTGTACAGGAGTGCATGGGAATGACTGAAGGCTACGTAACAAGAAACACAGTGCCAGACAGGCGAAACCTCCCTTCTAGTCACTGGTCAGGGCAGTCCAAGAGACTCCCAAAATAACACAGGCTATTGCCACAGCCCTTGATTGCCTCCCAGAACTCGAAGGTAAGGCCCTGTTGCTGAAGACAGGACACAGTTCAGAAACAAGACTTGGAGCAATGGAGCTGGAATTGACCTGGAAGCCTCCTCCCTGAAGACTAGCTCTCACAGTTCTAGAGGACACTATGCAAGCTGCTAAAGGAGAAAATCAATCAGTGGTCCAACCCCAACTTTTTAACCTAATAACCACAACAATGACGGGCACAGCAGACTAGCTCTATTGGTGCAGTAGTGGCACTTTTATTTTGGGGTTAATTAATAGCTATTGAATTAAACTTAAAGCCCACTCAATGAGAAGGAGCTCATGTGTGGTACTATAAACATAGCCAAATGACTGGAGAGGTAGATCCTAGAGAAAACCCTATGTCTGTCATATCCCTAGACAAATGTAATCTCTTACTATATGCTAAATATGGATCCTTCTTTATATTTATAGACAAATATACCATATACCACTCATCAAAGATGCCTCTTTTTGCAACAGATGGAGACTATTACAGAGTAGTCAAACACAGAGAGTAAGTGTCTGTGAGATGCCCAGCCCTGTGTGACACATCTACAATGGAACCTCTATACCTAAGACTCATGGCACATAGTAGAAGCAGGGCTAAAGAAAATACTAATGCATCTCTTAACTCTCACCAGCAAAGTTCTCTCATATAACAGAGGGCGATAACAGAATGCCACAACTGGCCAAAGTGTGGAGAATAAGAGACTGCAAAGTGCGTGTCTCTGGATAGCACTCCTTTATTAAAGCTTATCCACCAGGGCTCCAGAACCATTGCAGAGGAGAGGGCAGAAAGATTATGAGAGCCAGGGATGGTGCATGACCACCAGGAAACAGAGTTTTCCAAGCTTCTGGGAACTTACTCATATGAACTTAATGCAATGGTGACAATATGTACAACACCCATGCAAATTCAAACTAGACAAAAACCCAGCATAGAACTGAGGAAATGGGCAAGAAGCCCCAAACTTGGCGGCTGATCACTGCTGGCTAAGGGAGAGTTGGTCTTCGAGTGATGCCAGATAGACTGACCAGGCTCCAGTGGATAAACTCACACTGAGCGACATCTGGGGACACAAACTTGACTTGATAGGCCTTAACATATATGACAGAATGCATGAAATCCAGTGGGTGTGGGGGGACTTGGGGTGGTGCAGATAGGGAAAGGGGTCTAAAGATGATTAATATATATTGTATGAAATGCACAAAACTTCAATACAAAGTATATATTGAGAAAGAAAAGCAAGTTTACCTATAGCATATTTTAGCTGCAGGTTCTCTTGTTTTCTGCTTTGAAAGATCTAACTAAATATGAGAGTGGGGTACTGAAGTTCCCCACTGTTGTTGTGTCAGGACCTCTATGGCATTTTATGCTTTTAATATTCACTTTATAAAACTAGGGGCTCCAGCCGGGCGTGGTGGCGCACGCCTTTAATCCCAGCTCTCGGGAGGCAGAGTCAGGCAGATCTCTGTGAGTTCAAGGCCAGCCTGGTCTACATAGTGAGTTCCAGGACAGCTGGGGTTACAGGGAGACCCTGTCTCAAAAAGACAAAAAAACAAAACAAAAACAAAAAAAAACCTAGGGGTTCCAATATTTTGGTGCATAAATGTTTACAATTGTTACATCTTTCTGACAAATTGTTCCCTTAATTAATATGTAATGTTCTTTTTTATCTCTTCTGATTAGTTTTGGCAGAGGTTACAAATGATCCTGGTTTTATACCTTAATTTTACTCTAAAGCTCAATTGTTAGAATTTAAATTTCTTACTGATATATACAGTATTAAAATTAGCGATTTTACACTTTTCCTTTTTATCTTGGCAGTGTCACACAGAAGGCTGACCTTGAGCCAGACTGTTTGGGTTCAAATCTCGACTCCATTAATAACTCTTTAGTCTTGGGCAAATCATTCAGTCTTTCTGTGCCCAGTTTTCCTATTTGTAAGTCATGAAAATTCTGTACTTACCTCATGAAGTGGTGGCATGGTGAACTGTTTGTGTGAACACTTAAAATAATGTCTGGCACATCATAAATACCATATATGCATTGCTATTACAGTATTTGGGTTAGGATGCCAGACATCACATTCCATTCACAGGGATGACATGCCTATGGGCATTTTTAGGATTTCTTGACTTGGAGCCACAGCCCTGATACTTTTTCTTCCATTCAATGAAGCATTTCAGAATGCAAAGAAAGTGACATTCTTACAGGAGTAAATTTGAATGAAGATTTTAAAAAAAATATTCTATTTGTTACTTTTATTTTATGTGTACGAGTATATTTTCTGCATGTATGTAAATGCACTTGTGTTGTGCAATGCCTGTGGAGGTCAGAAGGGGGCATTAGATCCCCTGGAACTGGAGTTACTGACAGTTGTTAGTTGCCATGTGGGTGCTGGGAATTGAACCTGGGTCCACTGCCACAGCAGTCAGTGCTCTTAACTGTTGAGTTATTTCTCCAGCCCTGGAAACTTATTTTTAAGAATTAAATTACTCCTCTCCTCTGAGCTGGAGCTATGGTCCCCTTCTATGAACCTGGAACTGTGCTCTCCCTGGATCCCCCCAACAGAAGCAGGGGTTCCCTCATGTGAGCTTGGAGCTGTGGTCCCCTCTTGTGAGCTGGAACTGTGGTCCTGTTTTTAAGGTTGAGCAGTGCTGCCACCCCCACCATAAACCAGAAGCTGCATGCATAGGACTGTCCTTCAACAGACAGACCATAGACAGACACCATCTTCCCAAGCTTGGTTGTCCCTGCTTGCCCAGGATCATCACAGCTAAGCTGGTTGACTGTTATGGTCTGCAAGAAAGTTGGGGCAGATGGGGCTGGAGAGGTGGCTCAGCAGTCAAGAGAACTAGATGCTTTTTCAGAGGACCCAGGTTTGGGTCCCAGTACCCACATGGCTGTCAACATCCATTGGTAACTCCAGCTGCAGGGGATCAGACATTCTCTTCTGACCTCTGTGGGCATTTTATGACATGGGTGCAACTGTATACATACAGGCAATACACTCATAAAATAAAAATTTATAACTGCATGTATGTGAGTGCACCCATGTCGTGCAGTGCTGTGAAGGTCAGAAGAGGGCTTCAGATTCCCCTGGAACTGGAGTTAAGGACCATTCATAGCCGCCATGTGGGTGCTGGGAATCAAACCCTGGTCCTCTGCAAGAGCAGCCAGTGCTCTTAATCACTGAGTCACCTCTCCAGCCCATAAAATATATTTTTAAAAAGAAAGGAGGGTCATGGAGAGTCAGCCACACCTCCCAACCAGTCTGTCCTAGCTGTACGAAGGGGTGAGGCCAAGGGTATATAAATTCAAAAAGCTGAGGGGAGAATCTCTCGACATTTTGTGCAGTTTTGGGGAAGTCACCATCCACACTGGGATGAAGACTTTCCAGTGTGGCCTTAGAAGGGAGCACCCACACGTCTAGGTAAAACCTCACCCATTGCTCTATAAGTAAGCCCAGGAAACTCATTGGTTTCCCTGACTGTAATTTGGCAAAATTGTACCATAGGGACCAAAGGGGGAGAGGGCAGAGATTGTTTGCTCCCCTCCAGAAGGAATTTTAGCTATACTTGGCATAATTGACCAAGACACAACAAGACCAAGGATGAGTTTGTGAAGAGAAATTGTGTTGGGGAGGAGACTAACAATAGAAGTGAAGCTGGGAGAGGGGAGAGTGTTGGCAGAGGAAATTTTAACATGGTGGGCTATCCTCATAAGGCTGGTTGGGGTAGCAGGAGTGGCATGGGTAGTGCAGTTGGGGGGTAGTGAGATACATAACTAAGGTGAGGCTACCTAGGCAGATTATGTCAGTGGGGGAAATCCTAGGATGGCAGTCGTCTAGGTGGTATGAAGTGGCATGCCTACGACCTGTGGGGTCCACCATGGGAATACGGAGATGCTTTGAGAACAGCCCAAGTTCTAGAGCAGATATTGCAAGTCCTGGGAGTAGTATACCAGGGGCAGAAGTGTGAGCAAGCAGCTGCAAAAGCAGCCTGGCCACTCTTACGGGTAATGAGAGATTTGTCCCAGGCAGTCAGTAGCCCAGAGGGAGAATATAAGAGAGAAATTTCAGCAAGAAAGGGATATGAGGCAGGGCTCTTTGGTACCGGCTTCTGAAAAGAAGAAAGAAATGGAGATGTTAGCCTACCGTGTTTTTACAGCTAGGGAGACAAAAAGGGAAGAGAGTCCAGATTAGACTAATAATACAAAGCTCATTCTGGGACCCCAAAACCTGGAACCCATGGGAGGAGACAGCAAGTGATGAGAAAGGGAGCAACTTAGAAATAGCTAAAGATGCCCCCCTCCCCGGTTTGACTTTTAATACAAAGAAAGGAAAAAAGAAATCCATGGTTCAGCATGCTGACAGAGGCCTTAATAATGGTCTGGTGCAAGAGACTGCAGTAATCAGAGAACACTCCGGATTGGAGCTGTTGAAACTAGGAAAACATTCAAATAAGCAATAAAAAAACCCTCACCACCTGGCTTGTGAGGCTGTGGGACATGGGATGGAATTAGTTTAAGTGCTGCATAAACAGAGAAGCTGAGAGGTATAACTACCCATTCTTCCTTGAGACACAGGCTGCATAACCTGAGGCAGCACAGGGAGATCAGTCCCTGATGGCTTGTATGAGCCATTAGATATTCATGATCATCACCAGTGGAGGTTCCTATGGATTTCAGGAGCTGGAGGACAGTAGAGGATGGACAAGCACTACTGAGAGAACTAGGCATGAAGACAGCAATGTATGATGCCCAGCTCATTGGGCTGGACAGGACTGTATTCACCAGAGATTTAAAGAAGAACTCGATTCAGCAGGGACCTTGAGATTGGTATGGAGCTTTAATGGCATTCTTGAGTCCCTTAATAGGACAGTAGGAAATTCTTTGGCAGGTCTAAGTGACTTAGACCAACGTGTAAAGCATGTCAATAAAATAGTAATCTAGAAGAGATAAGCAAAAGGCAAAGCAGAGAAAGAGGTTTGTTTGGGTTACTTGAAGGCAAATGTGACAAGATTTGTGTTGAGCCCTAGTTCCTAAAGAAAAATTGACAAAAAGCCAAATTCTGTGTTAAGGAGCTTCTGGAAGGTTTTAAAGCCTGAGGAGCAGTTAACAGAAGGCATCCATGACAAAACAATACAGGTCTAGAACCCAAAAATTGTCCCAGGGTAGATAATGATCCCCCAGATTAAACAAGGCACAATTTCTCTCTTGAGAAAGGTTATGTTAGGGGTAAAACTGTTTGCCCAGCCATGGCCTCTTCCGGCAGCCAGATGTGGTTGATGGAGAGCCAAGAGGTGTGGCTATAGCCCCAGGTCTGACTCTGGGCCTACCTGACCCAGGGAACCAACAGCTGCAGCAGGGACTAATGGGTCCCAATTCCTCCTTGACCCTGTGTAGGGCTGAGCAGCTTGAGCCAGTCCCACCAAGTTCATCAGGGATGGAGAAATGCACAGAGGCTCCTGTAATTAAGAGCTCCAGGAATAGAAATGGAATGACTCAGAGAAAATGACTAAAGATTGTAGAGTTAATTAGTGCCTCTTATCCATTCTATTGTATCCACCATGGATCTGTTGAGAAAGTAATTGACACAAATGGATTAAATCTTTCCATGCTGTGTTAGACCTTGTTTATGTTTGGTTTAGTACATACTATTAACCTCTGAGTGTTTTGCAGATGTGGAAACCCATTTGAGAGATGTCAAGTACACCTAAGAAACAGGGATGAAAAAGATTCACAAGGAATAAAAGGCCTTGGTGCAGTTTTGAAACTCTTGAAAGCTTTATGGCTCAGTAAGGCACAAATGATACCCATCAGGATGGTTGGGAAAAGTCTATAGCATCTAGTCCTATAGATGCTAAAGAATAAATAAAGGTATCTTATGCAAATAAGAACAGAGGCTCCCAGAAATTGTACAGTTGTTAAATGAAAATCACAATGCCAGGGGTGAGTTGCCCCCTTCCCCCATGAGTTGTTGTCCATGGAGGCCCCATAGAACTCCAAAATGATAAAGGCTATTGCCCCTAATATTGGTTGCATGCCAAAACTAGATGGTAAGACTATTGTTGAAGACACCACATGATGTTGTTATGCCCCGTGAATGGATCCCCAAGAATCACCATGGAGTCCAGAGAGCATGCAAGAACAAGGAGTCTTTATTCGGGCTTAAGCTCAGGCTCCCAGAGCAATCAGCAAGGAAGAATTATGGCATTCACCCACCAAGCTGAACTGAGAGCCCCGATTGCAGGGGGAGGAAGCTTTTTATAGGTTTTAGACAAAGGGAGGAGGAGAATAATAGAGTCACATCTTGGTTGGTCCAAGGAGCCCATGCACACCAACACACTTTTGAATTGATTGGTTACAAGGGATGTAGTCCTGGAAGTTTCTTATTGGTGGGTGCTATCCTCAGGGCTGTGGAATGTGCTGACTGTTATCTGTGGGGCCAGAAGTCTCTGTTCCTACCTTATAAGGCTGCTATATGCCTGGGCTTGCTTGATCTATAGCCTCCTGAGGTGGGGGTGGAAGGTGGAGATTATGACATGCCTGGGCATGTTCAGGCTTGCCTGAAACAGCTAGTCAAAATGGGGTCAATACAGTTTGTCCTTTCAGCCAAGCAATCAAGCAGTTTACAGAAGCGAAAAAGAGCAGTTAGTCCTAAAGAGGGGCAGGGGTCTTGGGAGTCCAGGGGGCCAAGGAGGGGGGTTTCACAATGTAAATACAGGAAAAGGAGAAATCAAGCTAGGACTAAGCTAGAAACTCCCTGCCAGTCAAATGGCTGGTGGTCATAGTGCCAGAAGGTGCTTTGTATATCATTGGGGAAGAATTGTCCCCAACAGCCCAGCTTAATGATGGACCTTATGTGGTGCACTATTAACATACCAAGTGAGATGTGCCTACCAGTGCAATAGTGGTGCAAAATATGTGTGTACAACCAACAAATTTCCAATTAGATTTAAGCCCCACTTTTGAGGAGGAACACACATCTGGTACTGCAAGTTAGGCCAACCCCTGGTGGCAGTGGAAGTTATAGGCCACTGCAATAGCTTTGTTTGATGGATGTGATGCACCTGCTATAGTACCTTCCAAGCATTTGTGTTTATAGCCATAGGTTATAACCACAGTCAATGTACATTTAGATGCTTTCTCATTTCCTGCTCCTTTCTTTTCATTTGTGTTTTTATAGGGGCAGGAATACCATCAGGATAGGGCAACAGCTACATCCTGAAAACTGATGATGAAATGACTCAAGGGTTCAATATCTTGCCACAGTGGGAGGAAGATCATCCTACTTCTGTGTCACCAAGGCTCAGGGATTCTTTCAGAAGAGGATGGTGGAAAAATGTAAGAACCAGAGAAAGAGGTGGAGTGTTGCAAAGGATTATCCTCTGACAGACAGACTATGGACAGATGCCATTTTCCCAAGCTTAGTTGCACCTACTTCCCTAGGATCATCACAGCTAAGCTTGTTGACTGTTATGCTCCACAAGAAAGGAGGGAGAGTCAGCCATACCTCCTGACCACTTGGTCTTTCCTAGCTGTATGAGGGGGAGGGGCTAAGGGTATATAAACTCAGGAAGATAAGGGGAGGCTCTCTCACCATTTTGTGTAGCTGTGTGGAAGTCACTGTCCATGCTGGGATGAAGACTTTCCAGTGTGGTTTTAGGAGGGAGCACCCACACTTCTAAGTAAACCCTCACCTATTGTTCTGTAATTAAGTCCAGTAAAGTCATTGGTTTCCCTGACTGTAATTTGGCAAAATCATACCTTGGTTTGTCATAGGGACCAAAGCGGGGAGGGGGCAGAGATTGTTCACATCCTTCCGGAATGAATTTTAGCTATACCAGAGTTCTGGTTTTCCTCCTGTGAACCTGAGTTGTGGTCCTCTCCTGTGAGCCCAAGTTGTGGTCCCCTCTTGTGAATCTGGAGCTGTAGTCTGCTCTTTTGAGCTGGAACCGTGGTCCCCTCACATGAACCTGAAGCTTTGGACACCTATAGAGATCCATGGTTCCACATTCCTCTGGTCTTAGGTTGATGGTGGCACAGAGTGGAGCATGGAGGACTTCGTGATGCTGGGCAGTAGTTTCAGTCTTCTCTGAGTGACTACATTTCCCACAGTCTCTGAAGTCCCTGGTTGTGCATGGCATTTGCCTCTTATGCTTGGAACAGAGGAAGCCTCTTTTATTTACAGATTCTTGTCTTTATCTAAAATGAAACTCCCACTTCCTCTGAGGCCCAGCTGTGGCCCTCACTCCACACATGGTCCCAAGTATCCAGGCTTTGATGTTGGCTGTCTCCCATTACCAGGCACCAAGAGATTTCGATTATTTTTCTATTATTCTTCTATGGCCCCAGTATGCCTTCCCCTGTGCCCTAACTGAACTTCTAGAGATAAAAATCACAGTCTGGGAAGTTTAAAAAAGAAATAGAAAGAACTGTAATAACTCATCTGATATCCTCAAACTAAAAACATAATTATATCTTAGAATATAGATTCAATATTCTACATGTGTATTATAATTTTTGAATATTGTTTACTAACAGAATTGTACTACCAAGCTTCAATAACAACAAAAGAATTAAATTACTCCTGAATTTCAGTTTCCCAAAATAGTACTACTTTACTACTACTACTACTACTACTACTACTACTACTACTACTACTACTAATGACAACATGAAATGGTGTTACACACCTGTAATCCCAGCATTCCTGAGGCTGAAGCAGGAGAATCTTGAGTTCAAGGCCAATCTCGACTACACTGTAAGGCCCTGTCTCAAATAAATAGAATAGTAATGACAGGTAAAATGTATTGAGCATTTACTGTGTGCTGAGAAGTCTGACAAGTGCTGTTTTATGCCCATCTCATTTGGTCCTTGTACCACCCCAACAGGTAGGTACTATTTTTACTTCAACAGAGGAGGAACCTGAGGCTTAGACGTTCTATGTTTATCCAATTGGTTAATGACAAAACCTGGGATGTAAAGGAGTGGAAGTAGCCAGATTGCAAACTATCCCATGTAGCCTGTACCATTTTCTTATTTTCCTGCTGGCAGCTCATTTCATAACTTATGTGTTGTAACACTGCAGTAACAATTCTAATATAAACACAAAATGAGTAAGAAACTGTGTGTTCTGCTTTGGTTGCTTAGCAAGGGGACTACTGTGAAAGCAGAAGGAAGGGAACCACTCAGGAGGGTGCACACACTGGGTGGTGGTGGGCTGTTCACCTGTTAACCTGAAGGGACTTAGAACCACCTAAGAGACACACTTCTGGTTGTGTCTGTGAAAATGCTTCCAGACAGGTTTAACCCATCCTGAATGTGGGCAGCACCATTCCATAACCTGGGGACCTGGACTGAATAAAAAGAACAAAAAGCAGACTGAAAACCAGTGTTCATTTCTCTCAGCTTCCTGGCTGCACACTCAAGGTGACCAGCTGCCTAATGCTCCTGCCAACATGCCTTCCCCACCGTGATGGACAGTATCCTCAAGTCACAAGCCCAAATAAACCCTTCCTTAAGTTGTTTTGTCAGGTATTTTGTCACAACAATGAGAAATGTCACCAACATACGGGGCAAGAACATGCCACGTTTCCAGCTCTGTGAATTATGCTTATTAGCACTAACTCGATACTCAGAAATTACTGTGGATGGGGTGGGGAGTATTGGTAAATTCTCTTTGTGTGTGAGGACACAGAGGATCAGCAATTGCTAATGAGAAACTGTGCAGAGTCAAACCCTCAATCTTTCAGGTCTTCTGAAATACACAGTTTTCACCGTGCAATGTTACCTGGATGAGGAACTGCAGAAAGGCAGAAAGGGACCAACGTGGCACAAGGTGAGAAGAGAGACAATCGTGGGTGGAAGAGGAGCCATAGGAAGGGCAGCACCCTGCAGCAGCTCCAACTTGTTTGGTTGTGTCTGCGATGGATTGCTGGCAAAAGGCTTTGTCAAGGTGCTGCTGCAGTAACACAGCAAACCATTTACTGCCTTCAGCATCAATTTCTTCATGTCCTCAAAAACACTTCCCTTGTTGAATGATGAAGTGAGATCATTTTTGACAGTACTGGGTAGATACTATGACACCTTATGCTTTTCATTGAAACATCCAGTAAGTGTGGAAAGGAGAGAGAGGGAAAGAGATGTAGGTAAAAATAGAGGGAAACTGGATAGGCAGAAGGTGTTATCCAGGAGACAATATTATGGCACTGTGGATAAAAATTAGTCTAGAAATAGTCTAGTCCTGGAGTTTCAGGTGTCTATCCAGAATACTATTTCTACTCTGAGAGAGAGATAGAAACATTGAGAGAGAAACACTGAGAGAGAGAGAGAGAGAGAGAGAGAGAGAGAGAGAGAGAGAGAGTATGGAAGCTCGAGAAGGAACCCAGGGCCTCATGTAAGCTAGGAGCTACACCCTCAGTGCAATCACTTCTTTGTAGTTTGCTTCCAGAACTTAGACAATCAAGCAAGTAGCTGCAAATAACCTGATAAACAGGATATGTCGAGCATTTGATGGAGCAAAGAGAAGCACGGCTCGGAACTCTGGTGGTGGATGATCAACGTCTCTTCCACGGCTGATGTTTGCTTTATTTTGTCATTGTTGGCTCAGTGGTGGTACTTGCTGCTGCTGCTGCTGCTGCTGTTGCTGCATCATTACTATTCAAGTGAGAATGAAACCTGAAAAAAAAGTCATCAATTTGGTATAAATACTGCTAAGAGGAATTTTTCAGATTTGACTTCCATCCTTGGATGCTACTGTGTGGGAGGTTTGGATATGGGAGGTATCAGACAGAAATGCATGGACAGACACTCTGGAGCTGTGCTGGAAACAATGGTAGTGGAGTAGAGAGGGAAGAAGGAAGCATTCCTTCCTCCCTCTGCATCTGCATCGCCTGCAAGTGGCTTCCATACAATGTGCAGGGCGTATGGGCACAGGTCTGCAGGCAGGTTTGTATTTATGGTTTTAGACCATTCAGTCAGTCTCTCTTCACCTCAACTGTGTCACCCACTAGACTAAGGAGTTGAATGGTGCTTGCCACAGGGATCCTGTAGTAATCTAATGAGTTGGCACACAGCAGTCCTTAACTGTGCTGGGGCACAACATGTTCTCAGAAAATATTAACTCATTATTATTTAGGGGACCAGCAAATTCAAGACCATCAGCAGACAGAAAAGGAGAAGGTGATGAGTGCACCTGGGTTTGTGAGGCCACTTTGTGGGAGTCCTTGCTCTCTGCTCTCTCAGTTAAGAATGCTCTTCCCATTCAGTCCTCTTATATCTGTGTGTTTTATTACCGAAGCACATTATGATTAAAAACTTGCCCAGGAAAGGCATTTTTTAAATTTATTATTTTATGTGTATGCATGTATTGCCTGCATGTAGGTAAGTGCACTCGTGTTGTGAAATGCCACGGAGGTCAGAAGAGGGCTTCGGATTCCCCTGGAACTGGAGGTAAGGACGGTTCATAGCTGCCACATTGGTTCTGGGAATCGAACCTGGGTCCTCTACAAGAACAGTCAGTGTTCTTAATCGGTGAGCCATCTCTCCAGCTCCATGGGAAAGGCATTTTTAAGGTGTCCTCATTTTTCGTCTCCTGGAAGCATGGGGCTGTGAGTGACATGAAGGAAAATTGTAGGGCTAGTGTGGGAAGGTCAGTCCCTTCCAATGTCATACTATTGCTGCAGAAAGGCCCCAGGTGATCAAACAAGACTGACAAGACTCGCTTCTGTTTTTTGTGTTCTACTAGTGTATGTAGCTGAAAACAAACTCCAGAGGCTGATTCAGAAGAAACCTTTAAGCATATCCAGAAAGGAAGCAATTGGTTTAATCTGTTCATGAAAATAACTGCAGCAAAAGAAGCCTAAAACAGAAGGGTCAGCCTTTTGCAAAAAAAAGGCAGATTTTGCAAGGGTCAGAAGGAAGCCAGACAGCTGGGTCTGGTGGCATATACCTGCAATCTCAGCACTTGGGTGGTGGAGGTAGGAGGAGTGAGAGTTTAAGGTCATCTTTGGTATCTAGTGAATTTGAAACCAGCCTGGGCTATATGAGACTCTGTCATAGGCTAATGATCTGAGATAAGGCTGAGGGAGCCCAAGCAGGCAGCCTGAGCACGAAGCCCTATGCCTGACTGTAGCCACTTATCAACCAGCAAGAAATGTGGAAATGATGACTGCTGGCTTCCAGCTGGGAGCAATGAACAAAGTTGGCTGTTTGCTTGCTTTCTGTTCCCCACGAGAGGGAAGTCTATCATGCCTACACCATCTACTGCATCTCTCCATGTATCCCTCATCCCTGTATGGATCACCTATGAAATGTGTCTTCTAAGCCACAAAAAGCAATCAGGAATCATGTTTCAGACCTCTGGTCAAGCCTTCCCATAGGCAATGCTCCCCCTTCACCATGGACCATCCACCTCCCTAGTGGTCCAGCTTTGGTTTGCCTGATGAAGTAGATAACTTTTTAACATGGAGAAGCCAGCCAGAGGATGGATGGCTTTCTCAGAGATTGGGCCAAAATAACTCAAGAAGAGTCACTTCAGAGTGGTATGTTGGATTATTAATGATTCTTTTACAGTCACTCAATTGCTCTGTTTCTTTTTTGTTGAAATTTAAAGCAATGATACTCCCTAAGCAACTTACTATTTAGAAAAAAATATATAGAAAAAGTGGAGAGGGAATTAAACATAAAGAGCCCACAGGAGGGATTGGAAGGGTCCCATATGGGTCTGTACTCCATATTCTGGAGGGCTGAGTTAGGTCTCGAAGGACACGTTGCCTAGGGCAGAGAGCGGCACACAGATCAATTTTGGTTGCCCTGGCCTTCTTTACCAGCGGCCAGCAAGGAAGGCTTCCAAGTCTCGTCTCTTTCTTCTTTTATCCCCATAACTCCCTTCCTGTCCAACTCTGTCAAAAAGATGAAGAAAAAAGTTAGAGACCTTAAAAAAAGGAAAGGCATATCAGAAATGTGTTCCAGTATGAAAAACAGAAAGCTCACTTTATAGTGACTTAAACAACTCTGAGTTCATTTTTCTCACCACACACTAAGTTTGGAAAGAGTCCTAGAGTCTTGGTCAAGGCTGAAATATGTGCAATTCTCTGGGCTTTTCCAACATGCTTTTCACCTCATGGTCATAAGGTAGCTGCTGAAGTCCTAGGTATCAGATCTCCTTTAAGCCTCACAGAAATGGGACGGAGATAGTGTGGTACTAGTCCTTATAATCAGTCTACCAAAACCAAACTTCTTACACCCCACAGGTTAGCACCAGATCTACAGTTTTCTCTAGCTTCAGAGGAGCCTGGGAAAATGAGTGTTCTGCTTCTCAGCCTCTGTAGCAAGAACTGACTAGGGAAAAGTGAATGGATACTGGATTCAACTAGTCAATAATATTCATCACAAAAGACAGTGTGAAATCTAACTGAAAATGAGAGATGCCCTGCCCTGCACCCTAAGAGGCACAGTCTGCATGCAGCTCAGAAGTCTGGGGTTTGGAAAGCTCTTGTTTACTTCTGATAATCCAATCAGTTTAAATAGCCACTGGTCTCCCTGGGAATCTCTGCTTTCCCATGAAAACGACATGAGTATTCATCCTGTAGACAGTGACAGCTGAACATCACCTTCCTCTAGAACAGTTTCCCTGTAGTGAAACTTTATCGTTTTTGTATGACATGGTCATTGTATCTTGAAATCAGAGCAGCTGTGATGACCCCCAGGAGTCTCAACAAGAACAGATCCATGAGCTCTCTCCTTCAGCGGAAGGAGAAAGGGGGACCTGCACTCCATATTTTTGTTACTTATTTCCCCTACCCTCGTCCCCTCTTAGCTATACATAATCTTGCCCCAGCTGCACGTGCTCTTACAGGGATGCATAGGTGCTATGCTAGGGTACATGGGCAGTGGTAGGTTGAATGTGGTTGAGATTCCAGGGATGCAGTTTTCATGAGTCGTCTTCCATGTTGTAATGAGACTTTTTGGTAATAAAGCTACCTTTAACTCATTTATACTCCTGGAAGCAATCCAAATAAATCTATTGATTCACCAAGCTGACTTGGATGAACTTGCTTCTTTGGTCTGATTGTGTTGTGTCTGTTGTGTATAGGTGTTTCTGTGCCTCTTGACCTAGGAAATTTCATGCAACACCCTCTTATCCTCCATGTAATGAAGAAGAGTAGATGAATCCAATCTGTGGCATGCACAAACTAGTCCACAAAACGACAATATCTGGGAGCTCAAGAAACAACCATCATACTTTTTTATAGGAACCCAGACAATGGAAATCTAACTTGCTGACACATAGATAAGAAACCTTGAGGCCAAAGCCTTCTAGCCTATAAATGTCACAGTAGAAAGTAAGATGGATTCGTTCTGAAACCCTCTGGTATGATGTGCAGAACTGGAGTGGAAACCAGGTCCTGGGGCACACATAGTTAGCATGGTGGTTTAAATGAGAAATGTCCCCATAGCTCATGTATTTGAACACTTGGTCCCCCGTTGGTGGTGTTGTTTGTAGAAGGTTAGGAAGTACAGCCTTGCTGTCACTGGGGGTGGTCTTTGAGAGTTCATAGCCTAGTTCCACTTCCAGTTTGTCTCCCTCTACTTCCGGAATGTGCTTGAAGTGTGTTTTTCACTCTCTGCTCCAGCCTCCTGCCACCATGGGTCCCTCACCATGAGAGACTCTCTTTCTAGAACCATAAGCCCAAATAAATTCTTCTATAAGTTGCCTAGGTCATGGTGTTTAATCACAGCAACAGAAAAGTAACTCATACAGTTGGATTGTAGGCTCAGACTCAACCCTTGGGCAGAGGGTTTCACCTCTGGCTTCTTCAAGGCCACATCTGAGTGTTACAAGCAGGCTCCTCACATGGCCATAAAGAGCTTTAGGCATTCCCAGATGCTCCCTTTTCTTGTCTCCACTTCTCTGGAACAGACAGAATTAAATCCTAACACGACTCCTTTCCAGAGCACACACTTCTCATCTCTGCTGGCGAGAAGAGGTTGTCCACCAGATTCTGAGAGCTAAGATCACATCCAAAGTGACAGCTCAGGGAGGTACTGAGCAAGGTCTGTGTCTCACATTTTAACATAGTATCTTCCCACAAGCTGGGCCAGCTATGTGTACTAGGCTGACCATTTCAACTGCCCATTTTTCTGGATGAAGGGTTCTGTTGACTGAGAAAGGGACCCCTTCATTCTAAAGCCTTTTCCCCACTAATATGGATTTTCCTACATAATAAACCATTTAAATTTTCCCTCTAGGTAGGTAAAGAAATTACTCATTGACTGCTCACCAGGCAGCCATGGGGCAAAACCCAACACATTGATTCTCCTTTTGGCCCTTCCAGTGGCTTGTGACAAGCAGCATCATCCCATTTTGCAGATCAGCATCCTGAGGTATAAGACAGTGAAAGAACTTAAACTTCCCAGATGGAAGAGAAAGATTTGATTCATCTTTGGCACCCTCTTCCTCTGTCTTCTATGCCTTGAACAAAAGGAAAGATCAGATAAGGAGACATAGGTTTTAAATTTTTTACTCATTTTTATATGTTTGAGTGTTTTGCCTGCATGTTAAGAACACCCATGTGTGCAATACCCATAGAGGCCAGAAGAGGGCATCAGATCACTTGGAACTGAAGTTATGGAAGGTTGTTAGCCAACATGTGGGTGCTGGTTAATTGAACACTGGTCCCCTGCAAGAGCAGTCAATGCTCTTAATTGCTGAGCCATCTCTATAGTTCCAGGAGGCATGTTTTAAGAGGACAAGAGCTTTTTTAATTTTATCATATCAGAGTCCAATTCATATTGCTTAACCTCATTTGGCTGTAAAGTTACAGGTATCAGTTCTTTTTTCAAAATACTTAGTGCTGTGAGTAGTATCTGTGTAAGATGATCTTCCACTGGGCTTTGTGGCATTGAGAGGAAAACATATTTGACACTTAGCATAAAAGTGGTCTCACCATGAATGCTTTGGGTGTGTGCTGGATAGCTTCAGCTGCCATCTTGACACACCTAGGATAAGGGAACCTCAATTGTGGAATTTCCTCTATTGGATTGGCCTGTGGGCATGTCTGTAAAACATTTTCTTGATTGTTGAGTGATGTGGAAGGATCCAGTCCACTGTGGGTGGCGCCATCCCTGGGCAGGTGGCCCTCAGTAAGATGAGAAAACAGGCTGAGCATGAGCCAAGGGAGTAAGCCAGCAAGCCCCGTTCCTCTATGGCTTCTGCTTGAGCTTCTGCCTCCAGATTCCTGCCCTGTTTCTCTCAATGATGAACTCTGATCAGAATGTGTAAGCCAAATAAACTTTTTCCCCCTGAGGTTAGTTTGGTCAGAGTGTTTTATCACAGCAATAGAAAGCTAACTAAGCAGGTTCAGAAAGATTTCCTCTAAATAGGAGTGCCATAGCAGCCCCATTCCTTCCCACTGATCGCTAGCATGATGCCTGTGTTAAGCTGATTCTATTCCCAGATGTCCAAGGCCTGAAGTCTGGGGCACCTTAGAATTTGTGATGCGATGTGGCTCTGACATGTGGCCTGAATATCAAGAGCTTCAAGAGTTCTCTTTAGTTCTAATGGCAGCCAAGCTTGAGAACTCCTGTTGTAGTTTGGGAGGGAAAGGAAAAGCGTGGGGCAGAGGAAGCCCCAGCTAAAGCATGAAAAAGTACTGCACACTGACCAACTCGTGTTGCCAATGTTTGTTATGGTTTTAGAACTGAAAACCCCATTTTAGGCTTGATCCCCAGGTCCTACAAACACCAGGAGAGTTGCTCACCCTAACACATTGCCAGAGGTTTGATAAAGACAAAGGTTCTCAAAAGACAATTTTCGCCTATGGGAAATAGGTGTTTGAACAACTTTTCCTTATGTAACACTGTAAAGTCACATGATTCCTACATAGAAATAAATAGTCCCATGTCATTTGAATTCTGGTAAAATGAATTTTCATCTCTTCTTTCTTGAGATGTATGGTTCTTGCTTTGTACTTTGGTGCTGGGCATTGCTTTTACCCACAAAGATGCAAGCATCAATCCTGTAGCCCTGTGGGCTGACCCCAGGGACTTGTTACTTGAGAAGAGACTTCACTAAGAGCCCTATATTTCTGGTTGGCTTTTTCTAAATAATTCCCAACACCTGAAGATTAGGTCTGTTGGATGTGTGAGTCTGATTCCAATCAATCTACTAGAGTTGTAGAATAAATCTGAACGCACTCAAGTCACTGTGTCACTTTTAGAAGCTTCCTGCATGCATTGTGCCTGAATTTCATGGAATCCCATTTCCTGTTGGCTTCTCACAGACTCCAGCATCTAGAGGTGGAGAGAGGTGGCAGTGCTTGGCAACATTATAGTAAACAACACTGGCCTTGGCTCTGAAATATTTTAGGTATTGTATCCATCCAACTCCATGTTCCCAGTAGGCCCTGTCTCCTGAGCCCAGGCCTGATATCCTGAGACCCACATATTGCTATGTGATCTACAGTTTTCTAACAGATTGCATCCCTGCTGTCAACATGAGGCCTGTAAACATTTCCACATTTGGAACACATGACACAGAACTCCAAGGTGTGCCCAGGTGTGGCCTTTATATACTGTGGTAGGCCACACAGTAGGGCAGGCGTAGACATGACTTCTTCATCTTCACAGTAATGGGGGAGGCACGTAGCACCACTCCTGTTTTGTAGGCGAAGAAGTATATTTGATGAGTATAAGTGGGTTACACAGCTGGTGACCAAGATGAGCGATGACAGGGTCCCATCTGTCCATCACCAGGATACTGCTGTAGACTCTGAGAACATACGTTCTAAAAGGGACAAGGGGGAGACATTGGAAACACAGTGTGTAAAACATTCAGGTAGAAAAAGAGAGGATTTAATTAGAAAAAAGCAATTTAAAGTGCTTAGAGTTTTGCAGGAGGATTAAGCGCCTGGATTTAGAGCCATACTGTTCTGTGTCTGGGTCTGCGTTCCACTTATCTGTGGAATGGATGCAAATGAGTTAGAATAGAATGCAGATCAGTAAGCATGCCCCAGTAGTAGCTGTGTGGCTTCTGCTACTGTTTTGGTATGGACCTTTGCTGGGTACATACTGAGAGTTCATTGGTCAATCATAATACCAAGACTAATGGAATTCTGGAGAAAAAAATTAGAAAGCAATCCTGCGCAGGGTGCACTACATTTCCTGGCAAAGAAGGGCATGCTTGATTTTTCAAAAAGATATCTTAAAAAATAAACTAGAAAGATCTCCCAATCTCCAAATCTAATTCTCATTCAAGAAATGTTGAAGCCAGGGGTTGCGCTCGGTGCCTACATTGTACTGAGTATTTGCAACTGAGGAACAGTTTACAATGGGGAGCCCATTCCAGGGTCTGGTTCATTTTGTGTTCAGCAGCCCCATGTTGGGTTATGAGGAGGCACCCTAGTCATAGGCTTCCACAGTCACCCCTCCACTGACAGTCTCACTGTATCTCTTGGCATTTGAATACTTCCAATGCTGGGGCAGTCTCAGCTGCCACATGAGTCCTGTGTCTCTGATTTAACTTAAAATCTGCCTCCTTCTAATAACATTTACAGACTGGCCTCAGTCCTGCATTCTTGGCAGCATGATGCACCACCCTGCCCCATCCCACAAGAGGGAGATAGCACTGAAACTCATCATTTGGGTTGCTGGCAATTTATTCCTCTTCATAGTTTGTTTTCTGGGGGAAAGTTCTCCAATCTTGGGAGACAAGCCTCAGTATTGTGCTGAAAACAATGCGCTTACTGTATGGACTATGTTTTTTTGGACACAAACGACCTGCATTGCTTAACAGTTCTGTGAAAACATGTTCTAATAGGCTGAAGGATGAGATTTGGTCATTTCAGCCCAAGGCCAGACTGGCCACATTTCAGGCTTGCAATGGAATCACTAGTTACTAATCACCCATATCACCTGGCTTATTTGTTTTGTTTCCTATTATAAACTTTTTTACCTATTCTTATACCAGTAGGGCCTGATCATCTTTGACTATTATTCCCATATTCAGGAGAGAATTTTCTTTTCTAGTCCAATGTCTTTGCAACCCAGAAATAGAGAAAGCATTCTGTACTGTGATCTGAGAGGTAGTGCTTCACAGGGATGAAGTTAGTTCTGAGAGG
Organism: Nannospalax galili; assembly: GCF_000622305.1. Lineage (NCBI taxonomy): Eukaryota > Metazoa > Chordata > Mammalia > Rodentia > Spalacidae > Nannospalax > Nannospalax galili. Next base: position 603,503 of record NW_008342399.1, on the reverse strand, counting down.
AAATTACCTCTAGTATTTATGAAGGGTCTATCCCACACTCCCAGTAATTATAGCTTCCACGTTATAGTCACTTCCCTTCTGTAATGAAGTTCAAAGTGTTTTAGAGGAACAACCTAATTAGACTGTATTATTTTTGTTAAGTCTGAGTGATGTGCTGTATCATTATCCTTATTTTATAGAGAAGGGATGCAGGGAGCCTTGAGCATGGGAAAGCAGTAGGAGCTGGGAATCTGCCCCATGCCCACATTCCCACTGTGCCTCACCTTGATACTGCCTCCTTGACCTGTCCCTATTGTCTCCATTCTTCATAGTCTACTTCATGGGGCCTCATCTTTATGGAAATTTCCTTTCCCTAACCACTGGTGGCATACAATATTACTCTTGGCTTGGTGCGTGCCTTTGTTTTCTAGGTAGGCGTTTTGGGACATTTTGATTGATGACAATTCAATATTTCAATTGTCTTTTTTTCCTTCCACTCTTGTTTGAAATTCTTTAAGTCAAGGGCCATGTGATCTATTTCCTGTTTATCCCAAATTTCTCTTGCATAAGAGTCATATATCAGGGAGGGTGAACATAGTGTTTATTCCATAAAATTTCAGACCAATCTTTCCTTATTATTTATAGTGGCTTATGCCACTAGCACTGATTAGTAATTCACACCTAGAATGATCTTGGAAAGAATGACACTCAACAGTTACTGCAGTCATTGAGCATCTACTACATTGTTATGTTGTGAGGGGGAGGTAAAGAAAGGCACAGATTTTTTTTTTTTTTTTTTTTTTTTTCACGCTTTTTTTTTTTTTTTTTTTTTTGTCTCAGCTTTCAGGGACTTCCAGTTTCATTGTCTTAGTCTCTGGAGACTGCTATAACAAAATACTAAGTACCTTATGAACCACAGAAACTTATTCTTGCAGCTCTGGAAGCTAGGAAATCTAAAATTAAGACATCAACAGATTCAGAGTCTGGTGAGGGCTGGTTCTTTGTAGGTTTTATCTTCTTGCTGCATCTGTGCATGACATAAGGCACAAATTAGTTTTCTCAAACTTTTTTATAAGGACAGTCATCCCATTAACAAGGGTTGGATATATCACCTCATAAGAGCCATGCATTTTAATACTCTTGAATTGGGAATTCAGTTTCACTAGGTGAATTTGGAGCTAGAATCACAAGTACTGAGACCATTGTACTCACAGAAAGGGAAGGCCCATATCATGGAGTGGTTGATGGTGCAGGATCTGCCACAGAGGGATCTGCCAATTCTGTGTGGCCTTGAGCAGATGGTTTCAACTCTCGAGCCTCTGGATTTTCTTCTGTGAAACTAAAACAATTATAGTGGAGATATGATAAACAAGACGATGTCTACAAAAGCAATTGGCACAATGGTACATACAGAGTCAAGAACCAGTAAATAGCAGCTATTTTCATATTATTACTATATGGCTGATCTAAGTAAAGTGAAAACTAAATGGCACAGCAAAGGATGTGTATGAAAAGTTCAGAGAATGGCTATTGAAACATATGATGAGGAAGGGACCCAAAATTAGCTTCGAGTCACAGTGAAGTCTGGGGTGTTAAGAAGTAGGAAGGATGGAGGAGGTCTAGGGAACTGTATGAACCTAGCTGGGGTGGGGGAAAGGAGGTGGGGCAGGACATAGTGGGTTGGGATAGGTGAAATACAAGATTCACTGAAGATGTGCTAGCAGACAGCAAGAAGAAAAGCAATACTACTACCTCTAAGGGTGAATTCTCTGCTTTGTAATATAAGGTAAAGATTACAATGAATGTTCTTTAAAATTTTGTCAGTTTTATTTTATGTGTATGAGTGTATTGCCTGCATATATGTAAGTGCACCCATGTCATGCAGTGCCCACAGAGGTCAGAAGACCTCTCTGTGCCCACAGAGGGTGTTGGATCCCCTGGAACTGGAGCTGCATTTTTTAGCCACCATGTGGGTGCTGGGAATTGAACCCAGGTCCTCTGTAAGAGCAGCCAGTGCTCTCAACCTCTGAGCCATATCTTCAGCTCCCACCATGGATGTTTTAGAGATTAGAAGCTGAAGTTCTGAGGCAAACTGAAAAACTAGTACAGAGGCTTTGGTAATACAGGTGTAGATGGGGCTGCTGGTGTGCTGTTGAGGGAAGACAAATTGGACATGGGCTTTCTGGAGAGCACTTTGACCGCATTTGTTACAATTGTTTATTTCTCTTCAAAGTAGTGATCATGGAGCATCATGGACATTTGTAACCAAAGAGGCATGAAGGGTTATATGTGCTAAACAATCTGAAAATGTGGATACAACTCACATATCCAGTAATGATAGAATTCTTGAATGTTCTAAGGACTAACATGTCCACACTGCAGTATTTTTTTCAGCATTTCAACATGAGGTAAATCTATATGAATGTTGTGCTACTAACTGTAAAAGAAGCTGGTTAATGAAAAGAAAAGACGTCATAAAAATATTAACGACATTAAATCTGAAAATAATATGCATGTATATTAATACACAACAAAGGTCTGGAAGGAGACAAATCAAAATTAAATAATTATTATCTCTGAAAAGATAGAATAGGAAAGAAGGTTAAGTGAAACTAATTTTTATCTACATACTCTTATACTAATTACAAAGAAAATATATTGAGTTACTTCTAAAATTCTGTATATAACATCTAAAAAATCTGAAGTAGTACAGCTCTATGCAAAAGAGTATGGATGGTCCTCACAAAATTAAAAATAGAATTCCCATGGATCAAGCAATATCACCACTGACTATATGCCCCGAGGAAGTGAAATCAGTATGCTAAGAATCATCTGCACGCCCATGTTCATTGCAGCACTATGCACAGTGGTCAAGGAACCAAAGCAATCTAAGTGCCCCTTAATTGATGAATGCATAAAAAAACATGTTACATATACATAGTGAAATACTATTGTCATAAAAGAATTACAGCCTGCCATTTGCAAGAATGTGGATAGAACTGGAGATCATGTGTTAAATGAAATAAGCCAGGCACAGGAAGACAAGTATTGCGTGGTCTCCCTCCTAGGTAGTTTCTAAAAATGTTGATCTCCGAAGTTGAGAGTAGAATGATGGTTTCCAGAGTCTGGGGAGAGCAATGTGGTGGTAGGGGAATACGGAACGGTTCGCCAATGGTTCTTGTCTACGCTGCAGAATAGAGTGGCTATAGATCATAATAATGTACTGTACATTTCAGAAAAATAAAGGATTAAAAATGTCCACCATAAAGAAGTGGTAAATATTTGAGGAAATAAAGACATTTAATATTTAACTTGGTTTAAATGTTACATAATACATATATTTATTTAAACAGTCTGTGGAATGCCATTGGTAGATACAGACTGTAAGTTGTTACGTATCAGATAAAATACTTTTAAATGTCTAGGGATGTAGCTTAGTGGTAGAGAGCTTGCCTTGCATCTGCATAGTTCTGGATTTGATCCCCTGAACAGAAGAAAAATATGTGCTACATCAATATTATAAACCACTTTACAGTCATTAAAATATGCTAAAATATGTTATAAGATTTTACCTTATATTTTACCTTATACTTTACTTGAAATAAAATTTACCTCATTTTACCTTGGAAAAATATCCTCCAGCAGGTGAAAATTTGAACTAAGGGCAGTATATGCTTCATGCAGATTTGGAGCTTCAAAGACGGCTCATGGTTAAGAGCCCCAGCTGCTCTTGAGAGGACCCAGGTTTGGTTTCCAGCACCCATACGGTGGCTAGCAACTGTCTGTAACTCCAGTTCCAGGGATCCAACACTCTCTTCTGACCTCTGTGGGCATTGCACAACATGGTTACACTTATATACATACAAACAATATACTCATAAAATAGAAATAATAAATAATATACATTTTAAAAGATTAGTGTCACAATAATACCATGTAATAAACCACTCCAAAACTCAGTGCCTGAAAACAACCACCACTCTGTCTATAGCTACATGTCTATAAGTCAGCCAGAACATGTTGTGCTACCTGAGCTTACCTTCAAACTCTTAGGTTGGGTCCCAGTCTCCTATACACCTCTCATAGTTCTTGGGCCAGTCGGCTAAGCTGGGCATGTTATTCTTGTAGTGATGGTAGAGTGCAAGGGGGTGAGTGGCACTCACACTATGCTTGAGGTTTTGGTTTGGGGTTGGTACACTGTTCAGTCTGCCTGCATGGCCAAGCCTAAATGGTGGGAGAGGGAGATGGACTTTGTTTCTAGTGGAGAAATCTACAAAGACATATAGCAAAGAGTATGGATGTAGCCAGGTGTGGGATTTGGGGCCTTGTGCTGGTTAGTTTTTTACCAACCTTACATAAACTAGAGATACCTTAGGAAGACGGAATCTTAGTTGAGAAATTGTTTCCATTGGGATTGACTGTGGTTGTGTCTGTGAGACATTTTCTTAATTGCTAATTGATAAAGGAGGGCCAGATCACTGTGAGCAGACCAATCCCTGGGCAGCTGGGTCTGGGCTGTATTAGAAAGATAGCTGAGCAAGCCAGGGAGAGCAGGCCAGTAAGCAATGATCTTCCATGGTCTCGGGATCAGTTCCTGCATCCAGGTTCCTGCCTTGAGCTGCTGCCTTGGTTTCCCTCTATGGTAGACTACACTGCAGATGAAATAAGCCCTTTCCTCCCCAAATTGCTTTTGATCATGGTGCTTCTCACAGCAACAGAAAAGTAATCAGGATAGGACTCTAATGAATAATCCACCACAATTTAGATGAGTTTTCTCATCTTTCATGTCAACTTTTCCTTTTATGAATATGTATCACTTATGAAGAAGTATATTTTTTAATATTTTATTTATTATTTTTATTTTGCATGTATAAGTGTATTGACTGCATGTGTGTAAGTGTACCCATGTCGTGCAACGCCATTGAAGTCCGAAGAAGGTATTAGATCCCCTGGAACTGGAGTTTCAGACAATTGTTAGAGGCCATGTGATTGCTGGGAATGGAACCTGGGTTGTCCGCAAGGGCAGCCAGTATTCTTAACTGCTGAGTCATCTCTCCAGCCTTGAAAAAATATTTTTTAATGTGCAATTCTTCAAAAATTGGGTGATAAACTCAAGAGTTGGGCAAGGTGGTACTTTCTTTAATGCTTATCTGGTTTGGTAGCAGAATCTCCGGGCTTTGTGGGTTATCTCTGTTTCACCCGTCTTTTCCAGTGGTGTCCTTACAATATACCAGAGAACCTGCATTCTGATCTGAGCAACCCTAGAGGCTTTCCCTTCTCCTACCCAGACCTTTCATGCACCTTGGAGATATACTAGAACACTGTGTGATTTTCTGAGAAATAAAACTGTGAACAAGAATGGCAGCTCGTCATTGATCCTTGAGGTGGGAGCACACCAAAGTTAGCAGAAGCCCTTTCTGGAAAGTTCCACAGTTCTCAGATGAAACTGAGAAGTGCACATCTAACTTCCTGGATACAGACAGCACACAACTGAAGGCCACTAACGTGTCATGATGTCAAAGTACACAGCGATACGATTCGGTGCTCCAGCTTCTCTCTGCTCCCGACTTTCTCATGTTCACAGGAGCAGCAAATCACGAGTAAGAGATTTTAATGCTGCCTGTTTTGTTACCGTTTGCCCCACTCAGAACAGGATGACGGTTTCTTGGAACAGAAATCACTTCCATCTATACCCTCACTCCCCTCTACCTCATCCCCAAGCTGAACTTCTGGCTCAAATCCTCATTGAATATTCCTGAGAGGAGCCAGTGGACCTTTCCAGGTATGTGGTAAGTCTCCCAAAGTCTCTTAAGGCTCCTCAAGGAAAGACTGTCTCTCTCTCTCTCTCTCTCTCTCTCTCTCTCTCTCTCTCTCTCAAGAATTTTTAATTATTGATTAGAATATTTATGGATCTTTGAACCCTCTGCCTTGGTCATGCTGGTCTCTTTCTTTTTTAGACGAGATTTTACCATGTAGCCATGACTGGCCTGGAACTCTCCACATGGAACAGGCTGGCATCGAACTGACAGATATCCTCTTACCTCTGCCTCCCCAGTACTGGGATTAAGGGCATAGCTTTTCTTCATGGCCACTCCATTCTACTTCCTTGTACACTCTAATATTAGTCCTCCTGTGTGATGGTGAATCTTGGTCATCAACTTGAATGGACCTTGGTCACCAACCGGAATGGATCTGGAACCAACTAAAACACAACCCACTGGGCTCTCCTGTGAGGGAACTTCTTGATCAGATTATTTTAAGCCTAAAACCCATTCTAAATGTGAGCAGCACTTCTGGTGGCAGCCCATATAGAAGGACATGGCAGAAAGGAGCTTAGCTTTATCTGCTTGTCTTCACTCTTGCTGGCAAGTATATTCATAGTGCTGCTGTGACATTCCTTTGCTGATGTTAGAACCAGCTTCTTTGGGTTACTACACAGACTGAAAACCAGCAGCTCTCCAGGTATCCTCCAGCCCTACAGCTCCAGATTGGGACTACAGAGACATCCAGCCTTGGGGACTTCGTAAGCCAGTAAGCAGTGTTTCTCCATGGTCTCTGCTTCAGCTTCTGTTTCCAGGTTCTTGCCTTGAGTTCCTGCCCTGACTTTCCTCAGTGATGGACTGGGACTTGAAATGTAAGAAAAATAAACCCTTTCCTCCCTCAAGTTGTTCATGGTCAGTGTTTTATCACAGCAGTAGAAAGCAAACTAGAATACCTTGTTTCTCAGGTGCCTAGCTTGGAGCCCAAGTTTCATAGATTCTGCCTAGGTTTTACAGAGTAGAGATGGATCTCAAAGCAAGCATTAGGGGCAGATGATTTCCTCTTGTGACTTTAGACATGCAAATGCTTGTTTAAGTCCAAAATAAACATCATTTCCATTCCTAGTGATCAGGCAACAAAGAAAATATCCTTTATGCTTCTGATGTGGACGTGGGGAGAGGGGAGCTAAAGCTTCATGTCTTTGGTTTGAGGATATAGGACATACCAGAAGGCACTATGTCCTCTGTCCCACAGTCTGTCCACTGATGATGTAATCATATATTCATGCATATGAATTATCCCCTATATGTTTATGCATGCACAATATATTTGCAAGAAGCTGTTAGTTTTGGAGAACATGTTTGAGACACAAATCACACTCTTCTAACCCTAATCCCTTTGCATCTGCTGCAACCTAAGCTTTGGTCAAATACTGAGGCCTGATTCCTCTGTATCCCTTTCAGTGTACAAATTGTGGGGCTCTGACTGTCTACCCTTCCTCTGCAGGTGCAGAGGTTTCTCTGAAGTGAGGACAAGATGCTCATGCTCAGTGACCCCATGTGATCATGCTCCACTGTGAGTAGGCAGTTCTGTACAGCTGCTCTAGATGGGTCACATAGAGCGAAGGGTGAGACAGACCTCAGTGCTGGCTAGATAAGGAGCAGACTTCCCAAAGCAAGAAGCACGTGATCATACAGTCATAAATGAGTGAGGACATAGGGCAGGGGAACCCTTATATGTTCGTAGGAATGTAGCTTAGTTCAGCCACTATGGAAATCAGAGTGTGCGTACCCCCTCCCACAAAAAAAAACCAAAAAATAAAACTACCATGTGACCCAGCTATATTACTTCTGAGTAGACACCTCTAAGTCAATATACTACAGAAATACTGAACATCTGTGTTTATTGCAGCACTATCCATAATAGTTAAGTTATGGAACCAGCCTAGACATCTGTCAATAGGTGAATGGATAAAGAAAATGTAATGTGTGTGTCTGTGTGTCTGTGTGTGTGTGTCTGTGTCTGTCTGTCTGTCTGTCTGCATTGAGTTTTATGCAACCATAAAGAAGACTGAAATTGTCATTTGTAGGAACATGAATACAACTGTAGGTCATCATATTAAGCAAAATAGATGAGACTTGAACAAATATTATATTTTCTCTCATCTCTGGACCCTTGATTTTATGTAGACACATGAAAATTGTTTAATATGTATGTGACACGAAAGTAGAAGCAAGACTCTGGGAAACAAAGGAGACTCATGAGGGGCAGGGAGAAAGGGAACAGGGGAGGGGGTATAGGGGTGCATATGGTTGAAGTATATGGTATCTTGTATAAGAATGTCTTTATGAAACCTTTACTGTGCATAATGATATATGCTAATAGCATTTTTTTTGAATGAATAAGCTTTAGCTGATCCAATTCTTAATAAAACAAAGGGAGAGGAAATACTTTCTGAATCTAGAAAGGAATCGAAAGGTCACTGTTTCAGCAAGTGCCCTTGAACCCCTTCAGCGGTCATCTCTGATTCTCTGCTGTTGGAAGACACAATTTTAGGAGTTTTCAGCTTCTTTCCCAAGATAGCTGGTGACAATAAGCTGGCAAGGTACTGAAACATTCATGCTTTAGTTAAAGCTATGGGGAAATCTCCACACTGGAAAATAGAAACATTAAAACACACAAATATAAATTGAGTTATTAAGAAGGTCACCTTTATGGACATGAACCATGGAGTAGACATGCCATCCTAGTAGGAGAATGGAACATGCTGGATTTTATCAGGAATAACACAGACTCTAATAATAACAATGGATACATTATCTGCTAAAATGGATGTTCAGAGGGACAAGAAATGGACTGTGGGAGCTGAGCAGTTAAGAGCACTGGTTGCTCTGTAGAGGACTTGGGTTCAGTTTCCAGCACCCACATGATGGCTAACAACCATCTACAACTCCAGTTCCAGAAGATCTGATGTCCTCCATGAACACTGTACGACACAGGCGTACTTATATACATAACAGGCAAAACACTCATATACATAAAATAAAAATAAATAATTTTTTAAAAAAGAAACGAACCATGTTCAAAGGATTATTCTGGCATAGAGGGAACATTGTATGGCCCTTCCCAGTACTCCAGACCAAGATATTCCCTGGGAAGCAATGGATATTTATTTCTGAGGTCTCATCTTTGGTCTTGCCATCCTTTGCACTGCCTATATGAGGCTGGTTTCAGACAAGAAGAGATTAGGGCAAGCTGTGCTGAACACTTCTGAAACTGTTCTGATGAACACGGGCTTTATAAAATGCCACTGAGTACAATGTCCTAAATCCCTAGGTGGACATGAAGAAGAGGCAGAGCTTGCATGGATAAATCATAATGCATGTGCTGGTCCAAAGTTTATCTCACCATAGATCCTCTTGGCCTCTTTGCTTGGAAAAGCCTTTAGAAATTGTTTTTTATGAAATGTTCTCCAGTCCACACTGATCAAGTAGGAAACAAACAGGATGGGAATTAGTTTCTGAGTTGTAGCTCTGATAGTTTAACTTTGGGCATTTTTTATTTTATTTTTTAATTTTGGTTTTTTTGAGACAGGGTCTCCCTGTAGTCCTAGCTGGCCTGGAACTCACTATATAGACCAGGCTAGCCTTGATCTCATAGAGATCTGCTTGCCTATGCCTCCTGAGTGCTGGGATTAAGGGCATGTACCACACCCTGCTAACTTGGGGCATTTTTAATGGACTCTTTTCTTATTGCAATCAGAACAAGTTGGTACTAAAGGTACCTTGGGTTTTCTATATAAAACTATGAGCTTTCTCTTGCTCATCTCTTTTTGCTCTAAAATGTGTTCTGAAGATTCTTTTTAGAGACTCAATCTAATGATTTAGCCCAAGGTGAACAAACAATAATCAACTACTACTTCTGTGACTCACCTGTATTGTGGTTTTATATTTAACTATCACACTATTAGCCAAGCATTCCTGGGAAGAATAGCTCCTACTTTGAATGTTCTTTTGACAGATTACTCTAAAAACCATATATCGTATCTTAAATTCCAAAATCCATTGCAAAAATCATATTTTGCACTCAGGCCAGGAGTATTTTTCAACACCGAGGAAGACACATTTACCCTTGAGTCTTTTGTCAAAATGACAAACTCTTGCAGAGCAGATAGGACCTTAAAAGATGGTTGTCAGGTGGAGGCTCAGCTGTGTCTTAGCTGTCCTGCAGAGACAATCCATCATCAGCCACTGCATGAGTGGGCCAGGGAAGTGTAAGGTGAAGTGAAAGATAGAGTTTCTTGAACTTCTTGTGCATTTATTCATTCATTCAACAACTCTTTACTGAGCATTGACTGGGTCCCAGGGCTCTAACAGATCCTCTCATCATAGCCTATCATCATTAGGAAAAGGCTCCTTCTAATACATTCTTGCCAGAAATAATGAGCATTCTATTATTTAGAAGAACTCTTTGCTACTCTTGAAAGTAAGAAGTGCTATCTCACAGTAATTGTCATTGAATTTTTGGTACCTGATATTTTATAAATTTTCTGTATGAGTTTTCCATTCATTTGTTAGCATCTTCGTATATTCTGAATGAGAAAATGCCGGGAGAATATCCAATAACCCATGACTAGGGGGACAATGTGGAAACCATGAGGCAGGTGATGAGATGTGCTATGTGTGTTAGCAATACTAAGTATCTAACACACAATGGGCCCAGCTCTGGGCTTCTCCCTGCCCAGCTATGTCCTGGCTGGAACATTCCCCACATTGTGCCAACGGCTCTTCTGCCTCTATAGGCAATGCATGACCTCTGGGAGTGACTGGTCTTCTAGACAACATTAAGATGAAAAACTCTTGTCGAGGAAAATATTTTCTGTTTCTGTAGGGGTGGGATACAACGATTGCCCACAAATTTATAGAACATTTTAAAAATAAAATATTTTGTTTATTATTTTTATTTTATGTGTATGAATGTATTGCCTGCATGTGTATAACTGTACTCATGTCATGCAATGCCCTGGAGGTCAGAAGAGGGGATCGGATTCCCTGGAACTGAAGTCATGGATGGTTGTTAGCTGCCATGTGGATGCTGGGAACCGAACCTAGGTCTCTGCAAGAGCAACCAGTGCTCTTAACCACTGAACCATCTCTGCAGTACTAGAACCATTTTTAAATGTATTGATCTCCTTTTGTCATCCCTCCATATTAACTTAGAATAGCCATGGGAAAGAAGCAATATACACAGCCCATTTATCTGCCAGAGCTGGACTTCATACTCAAATGGCTGATCCAAGGAAACCCAAATCCTCAGCAAACTTTAAAGCCAGTTTCTTGGCACCATTTTATCGTTCCACATTTTTTATGTCACACACAAGGCACACTCCAGGAAAGTGTCACAGGACTTAAATAATAGTAGAACTTGGGGTGCTGTGGTCCAGAGGGTTAGAGCACATGAGCAACTTCCTACTGGTAGATTTCTCAGTCACTTATCCTCTTTCCCACCAGTCACTCTTCTTCTGCTTCAAAACAATTGGGGGCCCCAGTGAGCCCCTGGCTGGTCTGATGACCAAGGAGCTTCCTACTTTATTCACGGTTCTCAGCAAATACCAGTTCTTTGTTTAGGTAGGGACTTGTTCCAAGGTAAATTGTTTATTTTCAGGTTTGATTTTTACAAGAACACAATGTTTTCTGCCTCAAGAGGCTTAAAGGAGCCCTTCTTAGCATGGGTTCACTTCATGAATACATACAAGCCTTAGGGTTCAGTAATCACTAATGATTTTAATTAGCTCCCAACCTGTAAGTATCCATGAGTTAGAGTCATTTTTTCCCTTCATCTCATCGATATAACCTTTGACAATTTCATGCTCTAAACCACAATGCTGTACGATACCCCAGCTGTGTGTCCCTGAAAAGTAAATTCAGCCTTCCATGTTCACATTTTACAATCACAGATTCAACCAAGCACAAAGTGAAAATATTTTTTAAATTGCATCTGTACTAAATCTGTATAGATGTTTGCTTCTTGTCATTATCCCCTAAGTAATATAGTATAATAAGTATTTGCAAAACATTTGTGTTGTACCAGATATTATGAGTAACCTAGAAATGATGTTAAGTATATGGGAACGTGCAGATTATACATAAGCACTACACTATTTTATATAAGGGGCGTAAGCATTGCTGTGCTTGTCTCAAAGGACGATTGAAGCCCTGAGTGAGCTGATGTGTGTGAGGAAAAATTCAGAAAGCATCTGAAATATGATGGGGACTCAATAATGTAGAAGAAGAAGGAGGAGGAGGAGAAGGACAAGGATGATGAGGAGGAAAGGAGAAGGAGGAAGAAGATGATGATGATGGTCATGTTGGAGATAAGATGATCAGAACAGGTCCAGTGAACTGCAAACAGAAACCTCTGGTCACCCTGAAGAGGAAGAGGATATTTCACTAGAAGGTGTTTCAGGACACCATGAACTATTGGTTTTTGAATAATTGACCATTTGCAACAGAAAATACATGGCTTAATCCCGTATTTGATAAAATAAATATGTATTCCTCTATCTCCTCCCCTCCTTCCCTCCTCTCCCATTCCCCTCCTTCTTTCCTTTTTCTCTTTCTTTTCCTTTCCCCCCATCTTTCCCTCTCCCTCTCCTTGCCTCTTTCTGGACACTGGATCTCACTATGTGCAGTCCAAGCTAGCATCAAAATCATGATTCTTGGGGCTGGAGAGATGGCTCAGTGGGTAAGAGCACTGACTGTTCTTGCAGAGGACCCGGGTTCAATTCCCAGCACCCACATAGCAGCTAACAACTGTCTGTAGCTCCAGTTCCAGGGATCTGACACCCTCTTCTGACCTCTGTGGGCATTGCACATGTGGGTGCACTTACACACATGCAGGCAATATACTCATACACATAAAATAAAAATAATAAAATGTTTTGTTTTTTTTAATTGTGATCCTTTTGCCTCAACCTCGAGTGTGTGGATTATGGGCATACGCCACCACACTCAGCCCCAAGTTATCTATTTTATTTGTGATTTCATTACAATTAAATGATTTTTATAATGAAAATAAATTTTACAAAGCACTTGGGAAAGGAAATGTAAAATATCCTCATTGTGACTTTCTTTACAGTCATAAATACATGCATATTTTTTTTCCTGCCACTACCACAGGTAAAATAGATGCTTTTTTTTCCTTTTATTATCCTTTAAAAATGCACTTTAAAAATGTTTAGAAATGAAAGAGTGGCTATTAGAATTTATTGCATTAAGATAAATCATTCAATCTTTACCTCACTATAGTTTGGCTTCAGAAAGATATCAGTATAGAGACACACGGAGCGGACAGTAAGAACGCAACAATAAGTGACTGCAGAGATCCTTTGTTCAACCAGTAACAGAAGGCACAGTGAGTGATGAAAACCATCTACCTAGAAAGAAAGTAATAGTGGATGCAAAATATTGAACCAGCTGCTCGGAGAAGTCAGGTAAGTTCTTTAGAACGAGTAAAAGAAAATCACAATTCACTGGGACCCTTCCAACAACCTGAAATCATTATCTTCTAGTAAGACAAGCTAAAATTATTAGATTTTATCTTTGCACTGTCCTAGAGGGATCAGTAACCTTTGGAGTAGATATTATTATTAGTTCCACTGTATAGTTGAGCAAGAGAAGCCCTCAAAAGAAAAGTAATTTTCTGAAAATGATGGTTATTAAGTGGCAGAGTCAGAATTTAATCCAGACCTATGTGACTCCAAAGCTTGTATTTTTTTATGTTTTTAATTGAATTTTTGTGTATTTCATACAGAATATCTTAATCATCTTTATACCTCCTTCCCCACTGGTGCCCATCCTACTGGAATTGATACACTCTGTCATTTGAGTTAAGGCCTATTGTCTCAAGTTAGTGTCCCCAGACATCCCTCGGTGCAATTTCATTCACTGGGGCCTAGGCAGCCTATCTAGAGTCCCTTGCTTTAAGAAGATCAGCTCTTCCTCAGCCAGCAGTAATCAACTGCCAATAATTCTTCAACTAAGATTGGGGCTTGTTGCCCATTTCCACTGTTCTATGATGGGGTTTGTCTGCTTGAGCTTGCATGGGTCTTGTGCATGCTGGCAACCATGGCTGCAGGTTCATATGAGCAAGTCCCCAGAGTCTGTAGGATTCTATTTCCATATGGTTGTGGACCTCCACTCTGGCTCTTACCATCTTTCCTCCCCCTCTTCTGAAATGGTCCCTGAGCCCTGAGTGTGTGGAGTTTAATATGAGTCCAAGGACTCACATTCTGCAGACTCTTACTCTCCACACATTGGCCATTTGTACCTTTTGTGTTCCTGGCCCTCTGTTGCATGAGAGAGCTTTGTTGATGAGAATTGAGAGATTCATTAGTGTCCTCTTTGCCCCTTGTTCTATGTTCCATGAGCTTTGTAGAGATTGCATTGTAGATGTGCCACTTAACACTTGGGCAATTCACAGATAATGTCTATGTGTGACCAGTTGTGGAACTCTGTAATAGTCTCTGGCTGGTGCAAAAGAAGCTTCTTTGATGAGTGGTGATTGGGGTATTTGTATGTAAATATAAGAATACATATTTGCACATAGTAAGAAATTACATTTGTCTAGGGATGTAACAGTCATGAGGTTTTCCCTAAGATCTAAGACCTCTCCAGCCATATGTCTTTGACTATATTTACAGTACCACACGAGTTCCCTCCCATTGAATGGGCCTGAAATCCAATCAGGTAGCTGTCGATTATCCCCAAGATAAAAGTGCCACCACTACACCTATGTCGTTTGCTGTACCAATCATTGATATGGTTATTTGGCCTGGTGGCTGGGGTTGGACTATCAACTGATGTTCTCCCTTAGCAGTTTGCATAGTGCTCTCCAAAGCTATGAGAGCTAGCCTTCAGGGAAGATGGCTTCTAGGTCAGTTCCAGCTCCATTGCTCCAAATCCTGTGTCTGAAGTATGTCCTGTATTCAGCAATAGGATCTTACCTTCAAGTTCTAGAAAGCAATCAAGGGCTGTGGCAGTAGCCTGTATAATTTTGAGAGTCTCCTGGACTACCCTGGCCAACAACTCAAAGGAAGTTTCCTACTGTCTGGCATTTTTTCTTGTTATGTAGCCTTCAGTTATACACATGGACTCATGTAGAGATATTGTATGTGTAATTTGTCAATAGGTTTTTGGACTAATATGATTCCCTCTGGTTTTTTACACTAGCTAGACATTATTTAGCTCTCTTCTTTCTCTCTCCCTGTCTAACTCCCTAAAGCTCATATTTGTAATTAAAAGGCTGTAATGCTTCCCGCAGCAATGTGGGATATCTTCCATGGCCCTCTAGGGTACCAGTGTTGGACAAATGATAAAAATGTGACTCCGTAAAGGGAGGTTATGAGCTATAAGAGGGACAGACACATTGCCTCTTATCGTATGATTCTTCAGACTGGCTTTTTGCAGTATGTGTGTAATACACTTGAATTTGTGAATCAGTGTCTTTAAGGAATACACATCTATAGAGAAAAAATATATCTTGGCCCAGTATTGCCGTAGTAAGTGAGCTATGCATCACTGCTGCTCAGCAAACCATAAATAATAATGGCAACTTGTAAAATCAGATTCATGTGCACCACTGCGATTGCTTGAGCACCAGCCCTTCCAGGAGAGTACAGCACATCTGTTGCTGTAACTCAAAGGAAACCAGACTCCTGGTATTTCTAGTGGGCAGTTTTGGATAGCTACTTTTTAAGAAGTCTGGAATAATTTTACATACTTTGGTGACTATGCAATTGACAGATAATTTACTTCCCATTCGTCAACAGCCTCAGTGAAGGAAAATGTTGCAGATTAATATGATGATTTAGTGGGGGAATGAAGGAAAAAAATCAATCTGGAAACTCAGTATTTGGGTAATTTATGTGTAGCATGGCACGGGAATGGCTGCATCAGTTTCTAAGCAAGTACAACTTATATGCTTCAATGAAGAGCTTATAAATAAACATGAAGGCCCAGCAATCTTGAACTTCAAGATTAATCTCATCAGAACCAATAAGAGGCTGGGTTTCAAAGAAGGAACTCTAGGGCAGAATGCCCAGCTCAGTTGACAATCTGAGGAAGGAGACTGGCTTGGGAGAAATTAAAAACCTCTCTTTATTACTTATTTTTAAGCTTACACAAAAGAGGATCAAAGTTCTTTACATTTAGTCTCTGAAAATTTCAAGACTGAGTAAATCTTGTAGTTGAAAAAGCTTTAAAATTTATTAAATCCAACCTTCTCATTTTATAAGAAATGAGATTCCAGACAGCCAAATACTCTTGAGCAGAGTTAGATATCCAGTCAGTTTTCATTTCTTTTCATAAGATTTTAAAATAATACTTACAGGGCTTAGGATGCAGGTTAATGGTATAGTGCTTGCCTAGCACATGTAAGCTCTGGGTTTAAGTCCCAGTCTCTCTCTCTCTTCTCTCTCTCTCTCTCTCTCTCTCTCTCTCTCTCTCTCTCTCTTCCTCTCTCTCTCCCTCTCTCTCCCCTCTATGATATATATATATACATACATATATGATAACTTTATAATAAAGATGACAAATTCTCATGGGGGCAATGAAGAAATGGAAAAAACCCACTTATAACTCTACCCTACCCTCACAACACCATTCCTTTAATATTTTGGTGTCTTTCTCCCCATTTTTCTTTTCTATACATTAGTAAGGAGTTTGTATTTCACCATAATGAGATCATACCATAAAGTTTTTTTAATTCTGATTTTGTCTTAGAGATTTTTAATAAAAATCATTTTTTAATTCTTTTTTGTTGTTGTTATTTAAGACTGGGTTTCCCTGTAGACACAACTGACTTGGAACTCACTATGTAGATCAGGCTGGCCTCAATCTCACAGAAATCTGCCTGCCTCTGCCTCCTGAGTGCTGAGATTAAAGGCATGTGCCACAACACCCGATTCACTTTATTTCTTTATAGTTATAGAAATAATACATGTTCATTTTAAAACATTCAGATACTACAGAAAATACAAAGAAAATTAAAAATGACCTGGCACTCTACCATGCAAAGGTAACAATTGATAATATTAATTTCTTCCAGAGTTTAAAAAAGTATTTTATTTATTAGCTGGGCATAGTGGCACATGCCTTTAATCCTAGCACTTGGGAGGCAGAGGCAGATGAATTTCTGTGAGTTCAAGATCAGCTTGGTCTCTGTAGCAAGTTCCAGGCCAATTGGGACTACAGGGAGACCCTGTCTCAAAAACACCAAAAATAAATAAATAAATACATAACTAAATAAATAAATATCTTATGTATTATTTTATTTTATATGTATGAGTGTATTACCTACATTTGTGTAAGTGCACCCATGTTGTGTAATGTCTATAGAAGTAAGAAGAGGGTATAGGATCCTCTATAAGATATAGAGTTATGGACAGTTGTTAGCCACCACGTAGGTGCTGGGAACTGGAACCCAGGTCCTCTGCAAGAACAGTCAGTGCTCTTAACTGCTGAGCCATCTCTCTAGCCCATTCTTCCACAGTTTTATTTATGGTCCTCTTGTTATCCAAATGTCTCCATGCCTTACGCACTTGTGGGATCATATGAAGTCTCTTTATGTGTATGTGCATGTGGTACATGCACTTAAGTATATGGGTGATGTGCTGGTCTGTGCACATGAAATGGCCAAAGCAGGCTGTTGAGTATATCTTTTAAATTTTTTCTTCTTTTTAAAAAATAAGTATTTTCAGCCAGGTGTGGTGGCACATGCCTTTAATCCCAGCACTTGGGAGGCAAAGGCTGGCAGATCTCTGAGTTCAAGGCCAGCCTGGTCTACATAGTGAGTTCCAGGCCAGCTGGGGCTACAGGGAGACCCTGTCTCAAAAATACCAAAAAAAAGTATTTCCATTAATTCTTTGAGCATTTTGTACAATGCATTTTGATCATATTCATCCCACCTCCTCCCCTTAACTCCTCCTAGATCCACCCCTACCTCCTTACCCATCCAACTCATGTCCTCTTTTTTTAATTTAATAGCCCATCAACTCCCATTTGTGTCAACCATATACTTCTGGGTGTGGGGTTTTCTGCTGGAGAGTGGTCAGCCTACCAGAGCCACACCCTTCAAACTGACTCTTCTTCCCCTCAAGAGTCATCAACTATTTATAGTTCCCCAGTTAGGGATGGGGGCTCATGAACTCCATGCTTGAATGTTGACTGGCTTGATCTTGTGCTGGTCTTGTGCATCCAACCACAGCTGCTGTGAGTGCAGGGGTGCAGCAGGGGGTGCAGCAGTCCTAGCAGTCCTGTCCTGTTCAGAACATACTGTTTTGCCCCTGTCCTTCCTGA
Source organism: Nannospalax galili (assembly GCF_000622305.1). Taxonomy (NCBI): domain Eukaryota; kingdom Metazoa; phylum Chordata; class Mammalia; order Rodentia; family Spalacidae; genus Nannospalax; species Nannospalax galili. Next base: position 585,408 of record NW_008342399.1, on the reverse strand, counting down.
CCTCTGGACCTTACAATGTTTCCACTCCCTCTTTCATGATAGTCCTTGAGCATTGGGGAGGTGGTGTGATATGGGCGAGTCATTAGTGGCTGAGGACTCTACTATCACTTATTCTCTACACTTTAACAGGTGTGAGTTTCTCCATTAACCACTATACACCGCTCTGATGAGGTCTGAGAGGTTCACTAATCTATGGGCAGAGAGATATGAATTTAGAGAACAGTTTGATACCATGTCCATTTAGTAGAATAATTGTAGTAGGTTCACCCCCTGGTGTATGTGAGCTCCCCAACCATTGGGTTCTTGGCCAGATTTGCAGTATAGGCATGTATTGCTTCCATGGAGGGGGCCTTAAATCTAATCAGAAGTTGATTGGTTACTCTATTAGATTTATGCCACTATTACATCCATGGCATGTCTTGTCATTATTGCAGCTCACAACTTTTTCTCCTAGCAGCCTACATAACACCCAGTACTATGAGAGCTAGCCAGCAGGGAAGAGGCTTCCTAGTCAGTACCAACTTGATTTCTCTATGTCTTGTGACCAATGTATGTGGTGTTTTCAGCAATAGTGTCTTACTATCAAGTTCTGGAGGATAACCAAGTGCAATGAGAATAGGTTGTATTGTTTTGGGGGTCCCCTGAACACCTCTGACCCACAACTTGAGGGAAGTATCCAATACCTGGCACTGAGCTTTGTATTTGGCAACCTATGATTTCTGGGATGAACATAATCCCCTGTGTAGTGTAACTCTTTTATATGAGTGTGTGTGTGTGTGTGTGTGTGTGTGTGTGTGTGTACAAACTATTAGGTTTCCATATGGGCTTTTTCAAACATCCTTAGTGTTAGTTATCTCTCTTCCCCCAACCCCCTCCTCTGCCCCTCCCATCCTTCTTCCCACTTAAACCTCCTTCCCCATTACTCCCATTTCCCCTCTATCACCTGTGTTCTACTATGTCCCCTCCCTTAAAATCCCTCCCCCACACCAATGGTCCCTTTCTAGTTTCCTGGATTCTAATGATACTCCAAATTAAACACATAGATCTAAAGATCTACATATAAGTGAGAACGTGCAATATTTGTCTTTCTGGGTCTGGGTTACCTCACTCAGTATAATATTTTCCAGATATTTACCAGCAAAATTTATAATTTCAGACACACTGATCAATGGAATAGAATTGAGGAGACCAGATACAAGTCCATACACCTATAGTCACCTGATTTTTGACAAAAATGCCAAAAATGTACATTGGACAAAAGACAGCATTTTTAACAAAAGGCATTGGGAAAACTGGGTATGTATATGTAGAAGAATGAAATAATCTTTCTCTCTCATCATGCATACAAATAAATTTCAAATGGATCAACGATCTCAATGTTAGACCTGAAACTTCTAAAAGAAAGAATAGGGAGAAGAGTTTAGGATATAGGCACTTTCTGAATAGAAAGGTAAAGGACTTTCTGAATAGAATTCTTGCTGCCCAGGAAAAAAGACTAATGATCAGTAAGTGGTGCTTTATGACATTTAGCTTCTGTAATGCAAAAGGAAATGTCTAATTGGCTGAAGAAGCAGCCTAAAGAATGAGAAAAAAATCTTTGCCAGCTATACATCTGACAGAGGATTCATGTCTATAATATACAAGAACTCAAAAACAAAACACCAAGAAAACAAGTGACCCAATTAAAAAGTGGGCTATGAGATGGAACAGAGAGTTCTCAGAAGAAATACAAATGACTAAGAAATATTTTTGAAAGTACTCATGGGGCTTGCAAGATGGCCCAGGATCAAAATCACTCAGAGGAAACTCAATCTGGGTTCAGTTTCTAGCACCCACATGTCCGCTCATAACCACCTGTAACTCCAGCTCCAGGGGATCTAATGCTATCTTTTTCTGGCCTCCATGGGCTCCTGCTTGCACATGGTGTACATAAACTCATGCTAGTGTGCACGCATGCACACACATGCATATAAATAAATAAATAAATAAATTAGTTTTAGAAAAGTATTACCATCCTTAGCCATCAGGAAAATGCAAATTAAAACTATTTTGAGATTTCATCTTATCCTAATCAGAATGGCTAAGATTAAGAAAACAAATGATAATAAATGCTGGTGAGGATTTCGGGAATGAGGGTTCCCCATATAAATACATTATTAGTGGGAGTGTAAATTGGTACAGCCACTGTGGAAATCAGTGTAACAGTTCTTCAGAAAACTAGAAATAGATCTAACATATGACCCAACTATACCATTCCTGGGCATATGCCCAAAGGACTCTATTTCCTACTACAGAAACAAAGACTCATCGACATTCATTGCTACTCTGTTCACAATGGCTAGGACATGGAAATAGTCTAGATGACCATACGATGAATGGACAGTGAAAATGTGGTACATAGCTATATACACTGGTTTCTGATGGGCTAACTGGCCAGTTAGCTCAGCTAGTGAGCTCTTGAAGCCTGCTTGCCTCCCTTACTCCCCAACACTGAAGCTACAGGCATGCTCAGTCATGTCCTCTTCTAAATGGGTGCTGGGGGTTCAAACTCAGGTCTTCAGGGTGACATAACAAGCACTCTTGCATTCTGAGCCACCTCCCTGGCCCTTCATGTGAGGATTTTGAAGGCTTAGTACTTTCTCTTTTTCATTCCTATGTGTTCAGCCTTGCAGAATCTCCAGTGCAGCCTAAATTTCTTTGGCAATCATTTCTGAGGATGCCTGGAGTAGCTCAGGGACTCACATATGCCTGCTCTCTTGCTCTGCACTGTAGATGTTCCCCTGGTCACAGAGACTTGAAGGTGAGAAGTGGCCATCCCTGCCAGGGAGAAAGAGTTCTCTAGGAGAGGAGTTCTGCTTCGTTGCCCAACCTATCTTCTAATACCCCAAATAAGCTTGTGGTCAAGAGATGCCAAGGCCTCCTTAGCATTCATAAAAGCCTGCTCACAAGCCAGTTCTATGTCACTCACTTTGCCCAGGTCTTTGGAGATTCTGCCTGCCTATCTCTTTTTAGGAGGTCAGTGTGTCTAAGAGTATCTTCTATTTGCCCTTCTGTCTCAAAGCAAATGACCACAGGAAGATTAATGACTCTGGTCATGTCTGCCTTAACTTTAGCTCTATCTATTAACAATTTTTTAAAAGATTTATTTGTTTTTATTTTGTGTGTATAGGTGTTTTGCCTGCATGTATATAAGTGCACCACATGCGTGCAGTGCCTGTGGAGGCTAGAAAAGGATGTTGGGTTCCCTGGAACTGGAGTTATATATGGTTGTGAGCCACTATATGGATTCTGGGAACCAAACCTGGGTCCTCTTTAAGAATAATAAATGCTCCTAATCACTGAGCAATCTCTCCAGTCCTAACCTATGATCAATTTTGAGTTGATTTTTGGATGGTCTAAGTCATTTTGAGGTTGCAGTATTTGCCTGAGGAGGTTCAATTGTTTCAGGATACTTGTGAAAATATAACTAAGTTACCTTTGAACCTTTGTCAGCAATTAGTTGTCTTTTATGTGGGTATCTATTTGGGGACTGTTTTGATATGTTTTCTTTATATTTTCCTAAAATGTTGGCAACCAGTTTGTTAATTTTTTAAAAAGCACTGTGATTTTGATTGTGTTTTATGATCTTTTGTTATTTTCATTTTTAAAGTTGTTTTTGAATTTTATTTTCTCTTCCATTTATAATTTCTTAAGGGAGACACTGAAATAATTCATTTTATAAACTTCTTCTCATATGGTGTCATATGACTTTAATTCTAGCACTTGGGAGGCAGAAACAGAAGGATCTCTGTGAGTTGGAGGTCAGCCTGGTATACATAGTGAACTCCAGGCCAGCCAGGGCTACATAGTGAGACCCTGTTTTAAAACAAAGAACTTTCTTTGCTTCTGAGAAAGGCATTTAGTACTGTAAGTTCCTTCTTAGTGCTGTGCTACTGACAGCATACACATTTTTATATGTTATATATACGTTATCATTCAGTTCAAAACAATTTGTAATTGCTTTTTGTTGTGTTATTTAAAAGTAAAAAAGTTAATTGCATGTTTGCATGAATCACACTCTTCACATTGAAAAGTAGGTTATTTAGTTGGTAAAGCTTTGAGGATTTTCCAGTCTTTCTATTGTTGATAATGAATTTAATCCCATTGTAGTCAGGGCACATATTTTGTGTTATGTGAATCATTTAAAATTTATGGAGGCTTCTTTTATGCCTCAGAATATCATCAGTCTTGATAAGTGTTCCATTACAATTGTAAAGAAGGCTGCTGTTACTAGACAGAATGTTCCATTAAATGCCAGTAAGTCAAGGTGGTTGATAATTTTGTTAAAATATTCTGTGTTCTTAAAATTTTTTCTATAATTGTTCCAGTAATTACTGAGCATGGGATACTGAAACCCCTGACTATAATTGTGAACTTGCGTAGTTCTTCATGTAGTTCTACATGTTTGCTTCATGTAGCTTAAAGTTCTCACTAGGTGTATAAACTTTGTCACTCTGCATTGAATTTCTTGATTCTTGTGTGATTAATGTTCACATGGCGTATTTAACTCTGTCGTGCTATTCCTTTGTATTGGCTCAGTCTTAGCATGGTTCCCCTTCTCATGTTCATATCTTCTGTTTATTAACTGAATATTTCAATTGATTCTGTTCTATTCCCTCTGTTGACTCATGTTATGTATTTTTTAATTTAAGTGGCTACTTTAGAGTATATTGTAAATTACACATTCTTTCAAGTGGACTATATGAGAATCACATTGAGTATATTTCCATTTCTTTTCTTTTCTTGCTTTACTTTTTATTTTTGTTTGAGACAGGGTCTCACCATACAGTTTAGGCTGGCCTCAAACTCAGCGATCCATCTGCCTCTGCCTCCTGAGTACTGGGATTAAAGGTGTCCACCACCATGCCTGGCTATTTCCATTTCTTATCTCTCAGACCTTGCAATATTGTTTTTATTTGTATATCCATTAGAAATTCTAAACTTCATTGATACTATTTTTATTTAAACAGTAAATTATTATTCAAGGATATTTAGTTAATGAGATTTTGATCTTAAATATCTGCCAAAGGTCTATACATTAAAAGCTTGGCATTTATCCTATGGCACTGTTGGAAGATGGAAACCTTAAAAGTAGGGCCTAATGGAAGGAAGTTAAGAGATTGGTGGTATGTCCTTGAAGGAGATACTGTCCCCTGGCCCCTTCCTCTCTCTGTTTCCTGGCCACCATGAGGTAAAAATACCTCTTATTCCTGGTACTCCCTGCCAAGGGTGATTCCAAAGATATGGGGCCAAGCTATGGAGTAGAACCTCTGCAACTTGTGAGCCAGAATAAACATTTCCTCCTTTAAGCTGATTTTTCTCAAGTATTTTGTCATAGCAGTGGAAAACTAAATGCATTTAAGGATAAAAACATAATATGTTTATCTATGTAGTTACCTTTTGGGTTTTCTTATTTTATTTGTGCAAATCCATATCTAATAGCATTTTCCCCTCCTTGAGTCACAATCTTTAATGTTTCTTTTAGTCAAGATTTGAAGGCAACTATTCTGGCTTTTGTGTATATACAAGAGAAATATTCTAGCTTTGCTTTACAAAGATATTTTCCTTGGATCTAGACTTCTAGGTTGTCAATTTCTTTTTAGTATTTAAAGGACGCTATTTTACCATTTTGTTTTCCTATAAGAAAACTGATATTCTTATATTTATTGCTTTGTGTATAATGTGCCCTCATTCTCTTTAAAGCTGAGTATTTTTCTTTATATCACTATTTTTGATTATTTGTGCTCTTAGTTCTTGGGTTTGCTATGCTTCTTGGACTATGAAGTTTATGGTATTCATTAGGTTTGGCAAAATTTGGGCCATTATTTTGCCAAACATTTTTCCCTTTCATGGACCTGATTGTGTGTGTATTAAGTTCTGTAGCTGTCATGCGACTCACTAATAACTTCCTTATTATACGTTTGAAAACAATCACTTCTCTTGATACTTATTAAAATTCATTAATTTTTGGTTCTACAATATTAAATTCATCATTAATACCATACAGAGTATTTTTCATTTCAGATACTGTAGATTTTATCTTCAAAGTATGCTTTGAATCTTTAAAAAATCTTGTTGGAATATAGAGAAAAATCTATGTGTTACCTAATTTTTGGACATGTGGAATATAGTTATAGCAAGTGTTTCATGACCTTGCCTGATAAATCTAGCTTTCATGTCAGTTTTGATGGATCCATTACGAATCTTATTTTCTTATTTCTTTATAGAACCATTAACGTTTTTTAATTATGCTCCAGACATTGACTACTTTTGCCTTGTTGAGTTGTGTATATTTTTGTATTCCTATCAATATTCATGATCTCTTTTCTTGGATGCAATTAAGTTAGTCAGAAACAGTCTAATTTTTTTAAAATATTGATTCATTCTTTTATCTAGTCAGTATTTTTAACTTTAAAAAAACTTTGAGAATTTCATTTTAAAAAATTATTTTTGAGAATATCATACATATTATCACATCCATTCTCCTTTTCCCCTCCAATGCCTCCAACATGTCTTCCTCCAAACTTCATAGTCTGTTCTTTTTGTATTTTTTAAGAACCCACTAAATCCAATTACTGCTGCCCAAATGTGCATGGGTGTTGAGTCATCCACAAAGAACCTACCAGTGGCCATACCCTCAAAGAAGAATAATTCTTCCTCTCCCATCAGCTATCAACTGCTAATAGCTCCTCCCCCATCCCTACTGGAATTTTGGCTGGTTTGATCTTGTATAGGTTTTGCACAGTCAATCACGGAGTTCAAGAGTGCAAGAGCCATGTCATGGCCAGAAGACAGCACTTCACAGAACTCTCTCCCTATCTGCTGGCTCTTACATTCTTTCCACCTACTCCTCCAGGATGTTCCCTGAGTCTTGGCAATGGGGAAAGGGAGGGAAGGGTGATGAAATGTCTCATTTAGGGCTGAGAACTCACAGTCAATTATTCTCAGCACTTGGAATAGTTATGAGTCTCTGCATTGACTGCTGCCCACTGCAAAAAGAAGCTTCTCTGACCAAGGTCTATGGATATAAACATAAGCATTTAGAAGGCAATTTGACAATATGACCATTTAGCAAAATAACAATAGTAGTCTCCACCTCAGTGCCAGTGACATCCTCAGCCATGGGCTTTGACTAGGTTTATGTATGAGGCATGAATGTCCCTCTTGTGGAGCAGGCTTCAAATTCAATCAGATGACAATTGATTACCCCAAACAGTCATGCCACCATTGCTCCAATGGGTACATCTTTCCTGGCAGGTAGGTATTACAGAATGCAGGGTCCAGCACTGAGTAAGACCGCTGATGTCTTTTCTCCCCAGCATCCTGTATGGCACCTTCTTGCACTATGAAAGCTAGCCAGCATGAAAGAAGTTTCCTGGTCACTTTGAGATTGATTTTCTTTTTAAAATTTTTAGTTCTTGTAACTCCAGTTCCAGGGGATCCAACAACCTCTTCTGTCCTCAACGGGCATTGCACAACACAGGTGCACTTAGCAACATGCAGGCAATACATACATACACATAAAATAAAAATAATAAATAGAATATTTTTAAAAAAATTAGTTCTTTCTTTCAATTTTTTATGTGAATGAGTGCTTGCCTGCACTGTATGTAAGTGCACCTGGAGACCAGAAGAGGCATCAGATCCCCTGGAGCTAGAGTTAGGGAAGATCGTTAACTACCACACAGGTGCTGGGAATCTAACCCAGGTCTTCTGTAAGAGCAGTAACTGTTCTTAACCGCTGAGCCATCTCTCCAGCCCAGAGATTGATTTTTTTATGACCTGCAGCCAAAATGTCTCCAGCAGTAGGATCTTACGTGTAGTTATGATGGGTAACCAAGAGCAATGGCAACAGCCCATGTTGTTTTGGAGGACTCTGGGCCTGGAAGGGTGTTTATTCTGGGGCTTACTTCCTATTCTTGAGACAAGATCCTTCTGTGTGCCTATGAATTATTGAATTATGAAGGTTTCCTTGTTTATTATTGGAACATGCAATATGTACAGCCCTACCTGTGTGTCAGGTATTTTGACCTTTAATCCCATTAAATATTTTTGTTTTTTTTTTTTCCCCACAGCCTTTGAAAGTTTCTGCATATGCTTTTGTTAAATGGTAGTGGTGGTGGTAGGATCTTCAGTCAATCTTTTGGGGAAGTTCTTACCTATCTAGAGTTTTATTCTGAGTTTTAGCTGCTATGGTCTCCATATACACTCAGCTTTCTCTTTTCAAATCTGGGACACCTCCAGACTCTATGTGCGTCACCTCACTGCAGCATGATCTGGTAATCCTTAATGTAAGCTCAGCAATCTTAAGACTCACCTGATTTGTTTCTCTTTCAGAGCTAATTGTAATGTTGTTATCTGAGGTCTAGGGTATTGAAAAATAATTGTTTAATGTATTTTTTTCTTTGTCTTTTGGTAACTAAGGGAAAGAAATTTAGTAACTTTTACTGTTTCTTGAGTGGAGCAGAAAACACTCATAAAAAAATGAAGAATTTAAAAGTTTCTGACACCTAGCTCCAAACTGTTTCCTGATGACAGAACCTGAGTATAACCTTCAATAGCCCTTGTTTTATTAAATATGTCAATTTGATAAGCGATAAATAGTATTTTTTTGAACACGCTGTTATGCTTTGGTGAACTGACTACCCAGAGAGCTCATTGTTAAAAGCTTTGCTCCCAGTTGGTGGATCTTATTGAGACACGATTGCTTTTCTTTTCTTCCTTTCCTTTTTCTCTATGTGTGCGGTACTGGGAATCAAACCCAGAGGTCTATGCATACTAGGCAAGTGTTTTACCACTGAGCTACAGTCTCAGACACAAGAGATGATTGAATCACAAGGGCTCTGGCCTAATCAATGAAGTAATCCCTGGATGGATTCACAACATACTGGCATTGTTGGGAGATGGTGAGAAGACAGAGTTGGGACTCCACTGAATGAAATAAGCCACTGGGACATGTCCTGGAAAAGCACACCTTGTCCCTGGCCTGCTTCCTCTTTCTTTCTCTACTTCCTGTCTGCAAAGGGCATGGCTTGGCTTCACTACAGGCCCCCAGATGACATGTTCAGCCCTTCCTCAGGCCCACAATCAGTGGAGCCAGTTGACTATGGATTAAGACCTCTGAAACCAGAACTTCTGAATCTCTAGTTTAAGAGGTTTGAGACCTCCTGAGTTGTTTCTATCAGGAATTTGTCATGGTGACAAAAACCTGACCAACACACATCTCATTCTTCACGTTACCAATGAAATATAATGTACTTTCATCTTTCTGTCAGTCATTTGTAGTTCCTCCTTGGTGGTCTTGCCTGTTTGTAGTCTTTATGACATGTTTATTAGTTTCAAGAAACACTCACAGGACCTGAGTCAGCACCAAGGGGAGAGACGCCAGGCCAGCACTTGGGATTCCTGTTCCAGAAAGCTGCTCTGTCTGCTAGGAGGCTTTAGAACAAGAGGGTGAGGGCAGTGGAATGGAGGTGCCAAGCCAAGGTACTCTGAAAGGCAGAAAGAGCCTATTACCTAATTCAGAATACAAACTAACTAGCCCTTTGTTAGCTACAAACAGAGGTGTAATTAAGAACTAAAGTCTAAAGAAAAAAAAAAAAAGAACTAAAGTCTGCTCACTGCTCCTTCCAACACTGAGCTGCCTGTGTGTGATTGCAGGTGGTGGCCAGAGATCTGGATTTGTTGGCAACTTTGTGGAAGTGATTGGGGGATTTTGGCAAATAGAGCTGTGTTGGTCAGATCTAAGATTAGTCAGATGCTGGTCTATAATGTCTGCTTGGGCCAAATAATACTCCCCATTTAAAATGGAAACCTATTCATTCTTTGGCTCATTCTGTTGGGGAAAAATAACTTTACAATTTAGTTAACTTCCGCAACATCTTGTTTTGGAAGCAAATTAAAAGTAAGTAGAGAAAGAGTTATCTAAAACTCTAGATTTACTTCAACAAACTTTAAGTGTTCTTGTTAATTTTGAGTATATTTAATGTAATGCAATATGTAAAAGAACTTTCTATACTACTGATGAAAATGTCCAAAATGAATAAATATTTTTAAGTAAAACAAACATTTTGTTTATTTTTGTTTGGCAAATCAAGTTGTAATATTCTGCAGATTGTCCAGTATCAACCTTCTCAGTAATATTTAAGTAAGTGTTCTGTATAGCAAATTCTAAGGTCAAAATAATTCCAAGCATGCAATCATATTCACATGTATGCCAGGGCCATTATTAGTTTGCACATTTTCCATGAAGAACCAGGAGATATTCAAGACCATTCTACATTCATTTACACATTTTTCTCCTCAGGATGCCGTTAACGAAACACCATGACTAGGTGACTTAAACAACATAAACTGATATTATCACAGTTCTCAATCCTAGAGATCAAGATGCCAGTGGTGTTAGTTCCTCTGGAGGCCTTTATCCTTGGTTTACAGATGGCAGCCTCTGTGCTGCTCCTTGCATGGCCTTTTCTCTGTATGTCTGCCTGCCATGGGTCTTGTTTATCCCTAAGGACACTAGTCCTGAGTCTCGTATAAGCTAATTTAACCTTAATTATCACTTTAAAGGCTCTATTTCAAATAAAGTTGCATTGGAGATTAGGGCTTCAGCATATAAATTTTAGTGGAGGCAATTTAGTCCATAGTAATTTGTAAAGAGGTTCCTGTGTTTGGAGGAAGACAGAGGAAATATAGAAAAACTTGTTTGTTATTAAGTCTCCTGATGTTCCTAGTAAAAATATTACTGACAAAGTGTGAGAGTCTTGCTTTTCAATCCCTGAATATAAAAGCGATGAGCCAGAGAGGAGAATTCTTTTTGGAAACAGAAGAACGAACAAGATAAGGAAAATCAGTGAATCTGAATGTAAGCCTCAAGAGAGGTTATGAGATCAGGACGATTTCATTTACTTAAGGCTCCTCGTGGAAGCTTTATGATACGCATGGGCTTCTAATTTTTGAATCTTGTAGGTTACAAGGTTTATTTGGAAAACAAAGTTCTAATAACATAGACATACCCACTTCTAAATTAACTAATTTAAAGATTAGTGACCACTCAAGCATCACTTCCTGCTGAACATTAGCGGTCCGTGTGGTAGTGTGTTAGAGCTAGCTCTTCAGGAGTGTCAGTGCACAAATTTTCCCTTCTTCCTCTTTCAATATTTAGTGATGTCACATTGGGAGCTTGGAATTGGCCATGGTAATTGGCAAGCACAATATAAATCAGACATGTTGGTTTTTCTAAGAACCTGTGTTAAAATTTAACAGAAATCACTGGATGTATTCATGCCCATTGGATGAATAACATTGATATACCATAAGGATCTAAACTGGATTCCCAGAACCCACATAAAAAGCCAGGTGTGGTAGTGTGTACTTATACTCCTATTGCCAGGGAGTCAGAGACAGGTGGATTCCTAGTGTTACCCTGATTGGTGAGCTCTAGGCTGGTGGGAGATCCTGTTTCAAAACCTAAGATGGATGGCACCTGAGCAACAATACTAGAGGTTGAGCTCTGGCTTAACACACATATACATGCACACATGTGTATGCATACCTACATGAACATGAATATACATACACATGAATACACACACATACATACACACACACACACACACACACACACACACACACAGTTGGAAGTCTTGCAGGTCTTTATGTCTTGCACTGCTGGATCCAGCTCAAGATTCATCTCCAGCTCTGGCTCCTCTGCTCTGGGAGACTCATATGACTCTGCCAAAACACCTGTTGCCCTGTGACCTATGGATGTTGAGGGCATTGGAGTACCCTAGAAGCTGGTAAATGACACTTGTTAGAGATGCCAAGTGCTTGGCTTTTCCTTCATAAAGAACCAAAGCAATAGGCAGGTAGGCTGCATTTTGAGGCAAACGACTGAGGAAGGATGCTAAAACTCAGCAAGGGAGAGACTAGAACCTTACAAGACTCAAAGAGCTGGGATGGCAGCAGAGAAAGGAGGATGACACACAATAGCAACCTTAGCCTTGCCCCCCAGCTCCTGAGGGCCCCTCTTTGTAGTGAACAGGCTGAACAGGAGTATTTTAGCAAGTTCTACCAGTGTGGATACTGGCAAGCCTAGCTCCTGGAAAGTTTCACAGCATCATCATTCGCAGCTCAGTTAAGAGAGGTTGGAGCCTTCCTAGTAGCTTGGTTTTAGAGAAGGAGCTCATATTCTCCCACTGCCACCTCCAGAGGCCAGGATGCAGTAACTTACTACCACTTGAGAAGGAAGCTGCTATCCAAATTCATACTGTTCTGGGGGTCAGAAATTCCTGGCTCTCCCCATCCTTTGACTCTACAGATATTCTACTATTCTAGTATAATGGTTTCAGCCTCCTGAGCCCAGATGAACTCAGAAGACCACCTAGGATCCAGTACCGAAGCCTGTACAGTGCTCAGTCATACAGGATACAGATAGTTCAGCTTAGAGCGCAATGAGGGTTTCCACTTTCAAGACCACAGAGAATCACATGCTTGTTCTCTGGACTTTAGGCATGGTCGGCCACTGAGAGTCCACAATGGCACTGCTGGTATTGCACTAGGGGCAAGTGCTGCAGGCCCCACTGCTGCTGGGCCTGCAAGGCCTAGGAGCTCTTGCTGACAATACAGTTTGCCCCGCAGCGCATGAGGAAATGGCTACACTATTCCCAGTGTTAGCACTTTCACTGTTGAAGTAGCCATATAGTGACCATCCCTTCTTCATTGCTCTGAATCCTATGTGCCAGGGCTACTAAAGTTTCCCTGCCTCCACATGGCCCTTAGAGACAGTGGGTCCCTCTCATCTTGTTGTCACACACATTTTACCCAAAGCAAGATCAGCTGTAGGAGATCACACTATGGTACTTAGCTGGAACCAAAGTCAGCACAACACATCAAAGTGTTTATTATGAAAGTTACTTGTAAAAGTAGTAGAGATAATGGACCCACCAGGTTCAGCAATCTTAATATAGGATTACAAGAAATGTATTAATCATAAAAAGTAAGGTAATGTGATGCCTCCAAAGGAACACAATAATGGCCTAGCAACAGATTCCAAAGAAAACAGTACTGACAAAGTGCTGGAATTTAACAGAGTGCTTAGAAGGAAAGTCAGTGAGAATTATGAGATTACAGATAGTGTAACAAAATTAGGAAAACAATTCCCAATGTTAATAAAAAAAACTCACAAAGAGATAGAGTCTTGAAAAAATAGACACTGGGAAAATAAAGAGCTAGATTACGTCTATATCTGGAGAAAGACACAAGATTTTGACAATTATGAAAGTCATGTCACACTCCATTTAAAACACATAATCATTGACGAAGATGTGTGAGTTTGATCATTTGTCAACTAAAGGAGTATAGTTAATCAAACACACACTTAAATGCAATGAAAAATTTCATATGTAAAATTTTCATATCAAAGATCCTAGTATGAAATAATGCAACCTTCATTTAAAAAAATGCTCATCTTAGTTCCATCATTAGCTGCGTTTGTTTTGTATGGCTACAAAGGAGTATCATAGACTAATGGTTTACAGTGAAAACACATCTATTGGCTCATGTTTCTGGAACTGGGAAGCTCATGACTGAAAGCCGACATCTGTGAGGGTCTTCTTGCTGCATCATCCCATGGCAGAAGGTAGAAGGGCACGTGAGTAAGAGATTGAATGTGAAGCCCGAAGCCCTTTTACAAGCAACATCAATCGACTCATGAGAGTGGAGCTTCATAACCCAACTACCTTCCTCTATGATCTACCTCCCAACACTGTTGCATTGAGTATTAAGTTTCCAACACATCTTTTATGGGTACCTGATCAAACCACAGTAGGCCAAACAACTCAAGCTGAAATTAGAATATCCCCATTGATGTTGTTGGAGACTATCTTTGAAAAAAAAATTATATGCATACTCTTAATTCTAAGACACAAGGCCTAACTATACATATAGGATTGAAACTTTTATTTCAAAGCAGAAGAGGTTATTTTAATCATTTTAACGTCATTCAAAAAAATTTTAGATGGGGTCTCATTATGTAGCCCTGGCTGGCCTGGAACTCACTGTGTAGACCAAGAAGACCTCAAAATCACTGAGATCTGCCTGTTTCTGCCTCCTCAGTGCTGGGATTAAAGGTATATGCTTATACATGTAGCTTATTTTCATTTTAAATACAAAGATCAAGTTGATTTTTTTCTGTGTCATGCACATTTTAAGTACATTTACTTAAAAGCTCCTTTCCCAAGTTCCAGTTGTGCTCACATAATAAAAGCAGTGAAAATGTTTATTGAACATTCATCCACCCATCGATCCACCCACCTATTGATATCAATATAGATTGGACAGTCTAAAAGAATCTGAAAATAATGAAATGGATAAGATAGTGCTTTTTCTCTTCGGTATTCATTTTTGTAGGAAGACAGATATATAGTTAAACTACCACCAAACTAGAGATAAAATGAAATAAGGTAATGAGAAGAGTGAGTGATTAGCCTATGGAGGGTGCTTGGTGGGACTTGAGGCAGAAGGTAGAATCAAGCATCAGTGCAGGGGAAGCCTTCTCTAAGTCCTTGGTCTAGTCAGATGTCCCTTATCTGCACTCTAATAGCATCATCACTTTGCAACTGTAGCCTAATTTGTCTCTCTATCTAGACTAAATGGGTGTTGAGGATAGAGATAGTTTGTGTATCTCTAAGATGTAACAGCAGAATTTCCCCTACATGCTTGGTTCTCAGGTTGAACTATAATAAAGGAAGAAAGGAAAGAAGGAAGAAAGAAGAAGAGAGGAAGGAAGGAAAAAAGGAAAGGCAGGGAGTTTTGAGATGTTACTTGGGACTGTCTTCCTCTGCTTGGGCCACTATAACAAAAGCTCATAGACTGGGTGCCTTAAGCAAGAGTTTGCTTATCCCAGTTCTTGAGCCTAGGAAGCCTAAAGTCTAAGCACTGGTAGACTGAATGTCTGGCAAGGACTGGCTTCCTGGTTTGCACTTGTCTGTCTTCTTATGTTTCCTTTCATGGTGGAGAGACAGACAGAAACAGGGAGAAATCTTCCATCTTCATCATGGGGGCTCTACCTTTGGACCTTATCTTAGCCTAGCCTAACTACTTCCAAAGGCCCCACTTCCAAATATAATCCCTACATTTGTGGGAGAGGAAGCAGTCAAAGGTCAACATGCAGATTTTGGAGGAACACAAGCATCCAGTCCAGAGCAAGGAGTTTGGAAAATAAGCAGGATCTTCCAAGAAGTTCTGAGGATTCAAAGTGGAAAGGGAGAGCAAAGAGATTAGCATTCTAAGACAGGGAACCATAGAGCACATCACACAACACAGCAAATTTAGGAGATGACAAGTTGTTTTTATCATAGATGACGTTCACGACATCAGAGATAAAACTGTTTAGCAGCTGACATATTTTACACAGATGATTTCTTTGCCAGAAATGGAAGTTATTTGAGGTTTCCACACAAAGATCATATTTATTTTAGTAATATCACTCTCTGGAGAAAAGGTAGGATGGATTAGAAATAGAGAATCTAGTCCTAGAGGTAGGAAACTAGTTTGAAATCTATTGTAACAGTCCAGGAGAAAGAGAATGAAAGCTTGAAGTAAGTTGATAATGGGGTTGAATTATCATTTATAGACAGAAAGCTGCAGTAGAGATTATCTTACTATGAGAGGCACAGATAGTTCCTGAGGGTGTATTTGGCCTGGACTTGAGACTTGGAAACATTGGAAGGCAATAACAGTAGCTGCCAATTATTGAAGGCTTACTGTGGGCCACATACAGTTGAAGAAATTCATTCACATGATCCAATTCAACCCGCATAAATGAGGGTAGGTTATGATTTCAAGTCATATTTGACTTAAAATAAATTTTCTTGACATTAATTTCTATTGCTTTCCTGAGTAATCAGAGAACTTGAAAGCTTGTTTGAGGATCTTATGGCAAAAGTAAGACATGAGAAACAGGGTATCATGTATGTTTGTATGTATAGACGTTTGAGTCTCTATTCACATATATGCAATGTCTCAGAGGAAGAGCATGGCATTACTGATATTTGGGTTCTCTAGAGCAAGATGGAAAAAGAGAAGAGAGGAAGCAAGGGCAAGAAGAGGAGCCAGGCATGGATGCACACACCTTTAGTCCCAGCACTCTGGAGACAGGGGCAGGGGCAGGCAGATTACTGAGTTCAAGGTCAGCCTGGGTTACATAGAGAGTTTCTGGCTAGCCTGGGCTATAAGGAGACCCTGTCTCAAAACAAAAAACAGCGTGGGAAGAGGAAAAGGGCATTCTGGGATTCAGGTCTGACCGAGTCCTGGCCCATCTGGAGTGGGCTACTTCATCAGAGTTGTCCAAGACTCAGTGAAGATGGCCGCCATTTATATCCCCAAAGGAAAGGTACTACCCCTAGCAAAACAGCTGAATGCAACTACACAGCCTCTGGAACTGCTGAGAGCTGAAGGCCAGAATGTACTTCCCAAGCTGGGTAGCATGTCTTTCCTGGAAGGGACCTTTTGGTGATCAATCTCTCTAAGTTCCCATGATGTTAATTTCATTACTCTGGGGGTTTGGTGCCCTTTGTTTAAAGTTTCTGAATGTGGTAGATTTCATAACCTCTTTGGGCCTCTGTTTCCATTTCCATGTATGTGTTAGATACTGCTAATGATATTTATATAGTGGTGTGTTAGATAGCTTTAGTTGTCAACTTGACACACCTGGGTAGAGGGAGCCTCAGTTGGGGAAATGACTCATTGGACTGATCTGTGGTCATGTCTATGGGGTATTTTCTGGATTTCTGAGTGATGTGGGAGGGCCCAGCCCAGTGTGGGCGGTGCTACTCTTGGGCATATTGTTCTGTATTGTGTAAGAAAGCAGGCTGAACATGGTCCAGGGGAACAAGCCAGTAAGCAGCATTCCTCCATGCCTGTGCTCCAGCTCCTGCCTCCAGGTTCCTGCTCCGAGTTCCTGCCTTGGGCTCTCTCAGTGATGAACTGTGACCTGGGATATGTAAGATAAAATAAACCCTTTCCTCCCCAAGTTGGTATTGGTCAGAGTGTTTTGTCACAGCAATTGAAGGCAGACTAGAACAAGTGGAGCACAGTAAAGATCAAAAGAGATAACGGTTGCTAGAGTACTTGGCTTTCCATAAATGTGAGTCAGTATTTGAAAGGCTCATGCTATACTTTTTTTTTTTGGTCTTTTTGAGACAGGGTCTCCCTGTAGCCCCAGCTGTCCTGGAACTCACTATGTAGACCAGGCTGGCCTTGAACTCATAGAGATCCGCCTGCCTCTGCCTCCCGAGTGCTGGTGTATATGGCTGCTTTGCAAGTATGTAAGTACGCCAGTGTTATGCAATGCCTGTGGAAACCAGAAGAGAGCTTTGGATTCCCTGGCACTGGAATTAAAAATGGTTGTTAGCTACCACCTGGGTATTGGGAACTGAACTCAGGTCCTCTGTAAGAGCAGCCCGTGCTCTTAGCCACTGAGTCATCTCTCTAGCCCTTCATGATAAAGAGTTTTAAACTTTGAATAGCTTATATTAATGGTTGACCGTTACTCAAAACATGTTATGGAAACATATAGAACTGAAGATATGAACATTGACATGATTGACATTAAATGACTTTATCATAGGAGGAGGAGAAATAAAGGTCATCATGAATAATTTTGAATATGCTGGAAGTGAACATATTTACTTCTAAATGTCTTTCTTAAACAGAAAATCAAAATGAGTAAAAGTGGAAAAAAAATAAGCTTGGGAAGCTCATATCTTCTAGACCTACCTCTTCCCTTTCTTTCTCATTCCTGAAAGACAGAGCCAGGGCCCCACCACCTCTCTGAGCTCATCAAGATGATGGATCTCTGTCCAGGTACCAGGTTCTCTTTTATTTCCCATGAGTTTATATTTCTCGTGGTCTAGACTGACATTTCTTAAAAACAAACACTGTGACTTAATCCCCAGATAGAAGCTTCTCAACTGAGGTATATACTTGATTATATCAGTTGAGAGCACACAGCAAACATGTGATTTAGATGCCACTAGAACTGATTTATTCCCACACCAAAGGAGCATGGATGATCAGAATTTTCTGAAGCTAAGGGGTTCAAGGTTTCTTCTCAAATCCATCTTGATTGTATCTCGGTTCTCTAGCAATAATTCTACAAATGCACAGCAAATCAATCATTTTTGGCAGGACACCAAATATCACTCATGACTGAAATTCTCTCTTTAAAGCTTTAATTAAACAATTCATTGACTAGAAAAAACAAATCCACCCAAAATATCTTTATGGGGAAGTGAGTGATTTTCTGCTTTCCCCACATACAAGCAATCATTTGTCCTCTTGGATGCAAGTCTTACCCCATGATAGCTGAGAACCAGGGCTGGATCTACCCCTGGGAAATGCCCACATGGCTGTCTGGAGCAGTCAGGGGATGCATGGATGTGGAGATTGCAGCTACTGAGAAGCATAGTCACCTAATACGCATGTCCCAACTCTGGAGCAGCAATACCAACAAGATCCCTTCTTAGTCTGCAGCTGTCTGATTGCTTGTAAGTTGAGGGGGAACAGGGATGCTTTCTACCATGTGTAGGTATGGTCCCTCTTCTGTCTTTCTCTGTCTTTCTCTCTCTTTTTCTTTCTCTCTCTTTCTCTCCCTTTCTCTCTCTTTCTCTTTCTCTCTCTTTTCTTAGGAACTCCATCAGTTCATACCTCCTATATGAAGAGATGGGCTTTTTAAACAGTCTCCCTCTGAAAGGGAAGTCTCACCCCTCCACATGGAGCTGGAGTCCTCTCTCTGAGTGTTCCCAGGCAAGAGGCAGTTATTCAAAATCCCCCAATTTGCCCCATGGCCTCTGTTTTCCATGGTGATTTTTTTTAATATAGGCATATTTTAAAAATATTTTATTATTTTTATTTTTATGTATGAGTGTATTGCCTGCATGTATGTAAGTGCATCTGTGTCATGCAATGCCCATGGAGGCCAGAAGAGGGCATCGGAGCCCATGGAACTGGAGTTAGAGATGGTTGTCAGTTGCCTTGTGGGTGCTGGGATCGGAACCCCAATCCTCTGCAAGAACAACCAGTGCTAATAGTACTGAGTCATCTCTTCAGCCCCACAAGTGTACTTTTAAAAAGGCATTTTGAAGTATTTAAAGACTAATCATGAACACATTGGGCAGTGCAATGAGTAGCCTTGCAGACAGAGAGTAGAACAGTTCACATGACTCAGTAGGTCCTTGGGCATATATCCATGACTTTTATGGACTCCTTACAATGCAAAATTGTCTGGGAAGGAGAGGCTATGCCCAGGTGATAACTACACAGACTGTAATGTGGTAGAAGCCAGCTGAAGAAAAGCCTTTCGTGGGATATTCTGGCTCAAATAATTGTAACTATTACCCCCTTGGAGATTTTGCATACTACAGAGATGCAGGACTCATGGAAGACTCTTGGCATGTGGCCTCAAGGGACAACTTGGCTTCTCTGTTGCTCCTGAAGAGGTCAGGAGGGGTGCTCGCCTCACATCCTTTCTTCTCATCTATCTGGCCTACAAGTCCTTTCATTGCTGACCTGACTTCCTTACACAGGGAGTCACACAGGAGATAGAGAAGCATCCCTTCAGAGGATGTGCCAGTGGCTTTCTTTTACTTGAAATCTATCATCTCTCCACAGTCTGGCTGCCACTTCCCTGCTTCGATCATAGGTTTTTCCACATTTGAGAGAGGGCTATGTAGGGTGGGGAGCTGGGGTAGATGCGATTCTTTCCTTTCCCTCTAATTTTTAAATTTTATTTTTATTACATTTGTATTTTGTGTGTGTGTGTGTGTGTGTGTGTGTGTGTGTGTGTGTGGAGGTCAGAGGACAGCTTTCCAGAGTCAGTTTTCTTCCGTCATGTGGATCCTGGGGATTGAACACAGGTCATCAGGCTAGGCAGCAAGCATCTTTATACCCACTGAGCCATCTTGCCTACCCTTTCTCTGAGTTCAAATCATCTGCAGGGAGAGTTTCAAAATATGAATAGGCTGACCTCAGTAGCTTTTGAACTTTCTAGTCCCTTAAGCTTGTGGTCGAACTTGGGATCTGGGATGCTGACTGGTGTTTCTCAAGGATTTATTTTCCTCTTCTGTCTTTCTTTCCTGAAAGAATGAGTGGGGAGAGATCTGGTGGAATGAGCAGGAAACTCAACAGAGAAAGGAAAAGAATGGTTTTGTTGAAACTGACAGTGGCTTCAGAAAGAGCCTAGGGCAAAGGAGGCTGTGACTGACAGAATAGGAAACAAGAGGGGAGCCGGTGGGAGGAGAAGGACAGGTGTCAGGAGTGGGTGCCCAGACCTGCCCGTATGCGAAAGTAGCCAGGAACCCCCGGGCCTGAGGCTACAAAGGTGTTTCCTTCCTACTTCTCCTGGGGATGGTGAGCCAGGGGTGCAGCAGGGGATGACACTAAGAGACTGAAATAGTAGATAGAATAGGGCACTATTTGGGTGGGATTCCTTGAGGACGTGGCCTATGGAATCATCTTTGTACTTCAGTTCCCAACACATGGGATACTCAATAGACACTGAATGGATATGTTGAGTGATCCAACAAGTGAATGAATGAATGAAGACACTAGTGCTTCTGTTCCTTCATTTTTCTTGTAAACACTATGATGAATGTATTTGGAAGCTGGCCGGCCCAACACTTGGTTTCTCCTTTCTAAATACTGGGTGAGTGTATGTGCTAAAATAGTCACTCTTCCCCATCTCCATCTCCTTCTCCCTTCCCCTGACAATAACTGGTATCCAGGGACTAGATTTGGAGTCCAAACCAGCTTTCTGAGCTGGTGTTCCAAACATGTGTCTACTCCTTTGCACTTTGGTAAACCTGTGCCTGAGAAAAGCCCATAGATGTCTGTTATTCTGACCTTTTTATTCAGTTCTCAAGTCCAAGGCTATAAAACCTAGTCCGTAACACTAGACAGGGATGTGGCTTGGTGCTTTGGGCAAACAGAGCCTTCCGGGCCACAAGCTTTGTCTGGAATTTGCCTCCTTCTATCTGGGGGACAATTATGAATAACTAACCCCCATGCAGAAACTGGGGATTTGCAAGGCCTTAGCAATTAAAAAGCACCCTAGGAGTTCTAAGTCCATTGCCATAAAAACCAACAGCCCTGCTGCCTACCTTAACTCAGAGGCTGTGACTCACAGGCCTGACTCCCATGCTCCAGGCAGGTTTAACGGGTTGCAGAGCATCTCCTCTCACTACTGTCTGACAGCAGGAGGAAGGTTCTGCCCAGGAGATAATGGACTTTGCCTCCAGTCTACTGAAAACTGGCAAGAAAGTGCTTCTGAGGCCCGAGAGTGTTCAGTGCTTGAGTGGAACGGAAGCAAATGAGAACACAGAGGGGCACGGTAAAACCTCGTTTCACAACCGTGCTGGGAAATTACACGATCTGGTGAGACCCAGCACAGAATCCTCTGGTTTCCATGAAAAGTCTCTATTTCATGGAAATACGGCTACAGAAGAGACTTACTGGGGCGGTTAACTACTCAAGCTTACATTAAGCTGCTATGATTACAGAAAGACCAGTGATATAGCAAGCCCTGCCCGCAGGAAGTCCACAGTCTGAGTAGGAAACAAGTTTTAACGCATAACTCTTGGCACCAGGGTTGGGGCTCAACTAGGATTGTGCTTGAACTAGCTTGTCTCATAATCATCAGTGAACTTGTTAAGACACAAATCCTGACTCCACCCCCACTGATCCTGTCAGAGATCAGGCCTATGAATTTATGCTTCTAGCAGAACAGGCTACTGCTACTATGTTGAAGCTGTTTGAATATTATTGTTATAATAAAAGTCAAAGGTTCTAAAGTTGGGGCTAGAGAGATGGCTCAACTTGCTGCTCTTGCTGAGGACCAAAATTTGATTCCCAACACCCACATCCAGCAGCTTACAACCACCTATAACTCTAGCTCCAGGAGATCAAGCATCCTTTTCGGGCCTCTGCAGGCACTGCACTCGTGTGCACATACCCACACACAGACAAACATGCATACACGCAATTAAAAATTAGAATTAAAAAATCTTTTTTAAAGTTCTGGGGCAATTATGAAGAAAGAAGAGATCATAAAAATAATTTCATGGGGTGAGGAAGAGTTGTTGTCTGGTGTGACTTGGTGGCAGAAGCAATATTTAAGCTTAAAGAAAATACTAAATCTCAGGACAACTCAAGAAAGCCTTCAACAATTTATGAATGCCAGGGTGTATGCGCTGGGAATGGAGGCAGGTAGGAGGAAATGCTGGGCACTGCTTCCAAAAGACCCAGGAGCTGTGGCTGAGGAGGCTAGACTAATTCTGTCAATGACAGGGAGCTACCACGGTTCTGAGTAGGGGAATAATGTTTCAACTCACTGATAGTTATGTGTACGTATGAAATAGTTTAGAGGAGTGATGGGAGATGGTAAAACCAGTTGGCCCTTTGACTTCTGAAGTTCTTTAAGTAATAGGACATGACGTGAAAAACCTAACCTGAGCCAGTGGAAGAAGACCTTGGACACAGAAGAGAAAGTAGTGTTGAGACGGGTATACAGAGTTGCCACAGATTTGGTGATGAAAAAGCACCTTGGTTTAAATCCAGATTTTCAAACTAGATTGTGTGTGGTAGATGAGAGTAGCAAATCAAAGGCATCCCTAAGGAATACAGGGAGTCCTGATGCCACCAGACAGAAAGGGTTTTAGGAGGAGGGAAGATTAAATAAGGAAGGTCATACGAACTTGATTCCCCACATGTTGGGGATGAGGAACTTACCAGCTATCTAGCAGCTTCCACTGTAAGCTTGGGTTCGGTAGAGAGGCTTGCTGGGCACATGTGAGTGTATCATGTGGAAATGATCTTGGAACTATGGGAGTGGATGATGTCATCAGGGAGAACACATAAAGAGAAAAAAAAAGGGGGGGGGGAGCTCAAGCAACCAAGTCCCAGAGAATGTCTTCACTTAGGTAATTGGTAGAGAAAGAGCCAGCAGAGAAGACTCTGGAAGAGTGCTGTAGGAGACAGTGGGAAGCAGGTCATCACCATGTCAGTAAAGGCACAGAGAAGACCTTGACAAGGGGGCAGTTTGCAACCTTAACTGCTCCAAAAGCTGCGAGGAGAAAGAAGCTTCTGGGTGTGCCCACTGGGACCTTCAAGAGCATGTTTCCTTTACAAAGTGGATTAGCACACTGGCTACAGAATCTGGGAATAAAGGGAAATGAGAGAGCAGAGGAAGCCAGTGTTGAGTGGTGGTAGGAAAGAAATCGGACAGCAACTCAAGAGAGAACAGGGTGTGTTTATTGTTCAAGGACCTGGGGACTTGCGTGTGTACAGGCTGAAGGGAAGGAGTCAGTGGAAAGGGAAGATTAAAGAGAGAGATGATGGATGCTACAGGTTCTGGGAGGAGATGGGAGAGAGTGGAAAGCTCAGGACTGAAAGTCCCCTTTCGAATGAGTGAGGTCTCCTGGGTATTTGGGTAATGACACTGTCTTGGAGAGAATCCAAATAAGACTCTCCTTTCACTGAGGCCAACAGCATGCTGACACCAACACAGCCTCCCCAGTCTCAAACACAGGTGTTGGCTTTTCCTCCAACACCAACTGTTCTACTCTCAAACATTCATGAAAGTCCAGAGCTGAAGTTAGAGTTTTCAGTATTCTAATTTTCCAACAAATTTATTTCCTTTCTGGGTTAGCCAAATCAAGGAGTCTTTTCCCTCATCTGGGCTCCCAAATTTAATTAGCCAACTTCCTTTGTCCCCTCAGAGAGTAGAAAGTAGAAAGTAGACCTCATTACTCTCCTTTCCTTCCCAGCTTTCCAGCTAAGCCAAGGGCCTCATGGGAGCTTTCAACTGATTTATTTCAGCTGGTCCCTACTAGCCATACTGGTTCTGGCTTAACCTTCTTCAGACCCTGGGGGCCACTTTTAGGGAACTTTGCTAGGTATTTTGACCTGCTAATAGATCCCGGGGTGGGAGGTGGGGGAGTCCACACTGTCACAGTAGATCTTACTACCTAACACCTAGTGAAATCCTAGGCTTTGCTGAGCTCAGCCAAGACATCACAGGAAACATGTGATCTGGGTTCCCAGAGAGACTGCCTGTATCTCAAAGAATAATGCTAAACAGAAAGAGGACGAAGCACTAGAATAGGAGGCTTGGGGTTTTATTTAGAAAGTCTCCCTTCTTTCCTAAATCTTTATTTGGGAAGGGAATAGGTCTGTGACCCAGAGAGGGGAATAGATGAACTGTATTCACTTCTTAAGAGTATGCTCTTTCCAGCCCTTTCCAGGTAGTCTACGGCATTATTAATTATGAGATAAGCAAGGAGCTATTTACAAAATGCTATACAGGCCAGAGCCGTTTCCCCTTTTCTTGCTTACAGGGAATGACCCTCTCACCTTTGCGTTGGTCCACATGTTAAAGCCTTTTAAGGGCATGTGATTAGTTTGAGCGATAGGAAACACACACACACACACACACACACACACACACACACACCCCACACACAACTCTGAACTCACGGAAGTTCATTAATCTCAGCTCTTAAGACATTTTGTTGCACATCTAGTTCTGTTCTGTCTGTTTGCCTAACCACAGCACTGGACATTGTAACTGTCTTATCTTTCAGGTTAAATGAAAGATGCCAGGAGAAGGGGATGGTTAGATGTGATTATAAAATCAGGTGAGACACAAGCTTCTGCCCTGTGATGTTTTCAAAATTTTGTAATGACATATATATGAGGAGTTACTCCCTACTATTTTTCATTGTGGTTGGCACCTTTAAAAGAGAGTCATGGGGCATTTGTGTTTGGCACTTGCCACTAAGCCTGAGTTCGATCCTTAGAACCCACATGGTGGGAGAAGAGAATTGACTCCTGCAGGTTGTCCTCTGACCTTCACACACGCTCTGTCACACACACACACACACACACACACACACACACACACACGTAGAAAAAGATAGTCATAAAGTTAAAATAAACATGGTTAGTTAAATACAGGGTGTAGTCGGTGCTTTTAAGCTAGAAATGGAGTAAATATTAGGTGTGTTTTACATGTGTAGCATGTATTTTCAGGTGCAATAACATTGCTACCAAATCTTTATCCTCTTATTTTCCAGAATATTGGTCTTATTTTTATGTCCCACTAATGCAAACTGTTTAAAATCTGTTCACGAAATGTAGTCATTTTGTCTGAGTGGTGACCCCTAGCCAACATGACCTGGTGAGTAAGTAAGGAAAAGCGTCTATGTTTGTGTTTTAAATCTTCAGCGTAAACAGCAGTTTGGTATGAAGGTTGGGCACCAATGTCAGAAGCAGAGTCCTGGTTTAACTTATGATTCTGTGTGACATTCCTCAACTTACATGCTCTCCTGATGTCTCAACACCTCTCCTGTAACATGATTATAGCAATAGTATCTATACAATAACTCAAAAGATACAGAGATTGAATATCTCACGCACAGCATGTGGTAGCAGATGTGGATACTTCCTGCTGATGTCTTTTACATGGTGCCTACACCCACCCACACCTACTGAAAATTTGGACTGCTAAAGGCTCACCCCTGTACCCTTCCCTGAGGTGTGTCCTCCAGTGACAGGTGTTGTCTTACTTAACCATGCCTATTATGAACCCCCGAGAGGCTACTCTGCTGGACCTCTGGTGCAGGGTTTTAAGAGCCAACACTTGTGTTTCTAGGAGGAGTAAGTGCTGATATGGTTCAGAATCATCTTAAATTTTTTTTTTTAATTTTTAGATTTTTCAGACAGGGTAGCCCCTGCTGGTCTGGACCTTCTGGAAGTTGCTATGTAGACCAGGTTGACTTGATCTCATAGAGATCTGCCTGCCTCTGCCTCCTGAATGCTGAGATTAAAACCCTGCACCACCACACCCAGCAGTTCAAAATCTTGAGATCCCATGGATCAAGTTGAGCTGTACTTCCGAAGCCATGCTGTGCCCTGGCCCTTTCCTTACCTACACTGTTCTCACTTGCTGCTTTTCCCTCTGTGAGAGCACTCCTTTGCTTGTTCAGAAACTCCTCTCTCAGGCTGTGCTAGGAATTTGGCCTAAAACTAGGACTACTTTGAATGGTACTTGGCACCTAACAGTCACTCAGTCAATATTAACAACAATTAAGAACTTAAAAAAAAAAATCAGTGTTTTTGTCTAGGTCAGGTATATAACCTGGAGACTTAACTTTTTAGAATTGAGTGATCAGCAAATTTGTCATCAGACTGAAGGACATATTGAAGAGTTATCAGGGGAGGTTAGACCAAGGACTGGAGATGTACAGACACTCTGGGGAGTGTTACAGCCTGACTCCCAAACTGAGGAGCAGCTTAGGCATTGGGGATTAGAGGTGCTGGGTCTGAGGTATGCAGAAGAGGCAGAGCAGGGAAAATATGGAAGGAGAAATGTCCAGTTCTTGCTCATTTCTTGAGAGACAGGTTTAACTCTGAGCTTGTTTGTTTGTGGTTACCAGGCCTGAGGTGTTATTTCTGCTGATCTGAAAAGAGAATCCCCAAAGAATAATGACATTAGGTGTAGCCAAACATTGGGCTGGTAAGACATGTAGCACTGTAACCTATAGGCTTGTAGTTTCATGAGACTTATTTTATTCCAAAGCCTTCATGGAGAACTCTTCCTTCATAATCTCCCAGTCTGGGCTTTGTTTTTGTTAGGGCTGGTACACAGACTCCATTTTGTCTCTGACAACTTTCATATTTCTTTCACATTTTGCTTCAGGGAAGAGAAAACTTCTCAATATTAGGGAAGCAAGAGGTAAAAGAACAAAGAGGAGGGGGAAAGGGGTAGAGGTTAGCTGTCAGGAAGTGAAAATCTTTTCTGTACAGCTGGAGAGAAGTAGGATTAGCTGAATTCAGGAGAGGGGACAGAGAAAGAATTCTGAGAAAGCTTAGCTGCTGAGTTGAATCCTCTGCACTGAAAAGGCAGGCGCATCCCCTCCTGGAAGATTCTGCTACTGAGAAAAGGCAGTGCAGAGACCTAAGAGCCAATACTGCAGGAATACCGCACCCACAGAAGGCAGGCCCCGAGTTCTTAGCTGGAGGTGGTCGCCAGATGTGACATCCAAACAGGCAGCTGAGTCCAGGGAACTCTATCTTCAAAAATCCAAATGCGGCCCTCACTTCCCTCTGCTTCCCTGGGCCTGCATGACCCACCTGCTTCTCTCCAGCCTGAGTCCCGTCCCATTCCTTGTCTTGGTGCCCCAGACACCTGGGAACCACCACTGCTTCCTGATCCTTTGCATCCCAACCAACCCAGTTCATTCTTGCGGTCCCCAGGAGCCCTCTGGGTCTGGTCACACCCTTACCTCCCTCTACTTCCCTGGGCTGCACAGCCCGCTAGCCTCTTTCCTGGACCCTGGGGGCTGACCTCTTGTCCCGGGGCCACCACTGCTTCCTGATCCCTTGCATCCAGACGGACCCAGTTCCTTCTCAAGGTCCTCAGGAGCCCAGGCCTCTCAGCCTGGTCCCACCCTCACTGCCCTCTGCTTTCCTGGGCTGCACAATCAGCCAGCCTTTTTCCTGGACACCAGAACTGACCTTTTGGCTTCCAGATCCTTTGCATCCAGACCAATCCAGTTCCTAGGTACAGTCCCCAGGAGCCCTTGGGGCCTCTTCCTGCACCCATCTCCTTTTGCATCTGTGAGTGTTACAGCCACCAGCTGCCCGAGACCAGCATCTTTCCTGGGCCCGGCTCCCAGGCCAGTCCACCCCCAAATTCCTAAGGCCAAAATCTTTCCTGGAGGGATCCAGACCTTAGGAGAAAGCCTGAGAGCATTTGATCCTCATCTGACTTGGGCCTCTGTGGGAACTCCTGAAGACAGAAGCAATCTGGCCACTCCAAAATAAAACCAAAAGAGAGAAGTGGAAGCTTAGAGAACCAGATTTTCATGCCCAAAAAGTAAACCACAAAGGCACATAAAGTTTACAAAAAGAAGCAGACCTAAACTTGAAGACTTGAGTCTCACACAGAACCAGAACTACAAAAGAAATTCACATGTCAAAATGACAGAGAAAAAATAATAACATGAAAAACCAAAATAACTTATCCCCACCGAATACCAATAGTCTTCTAGAGGAGTACAATAAGAATCCACTAGAGATAATGCAGGACATGGAACTCAAAAGAACAATTATAAAC
>NW_008342399.1:553756-556939 GCF_000622305.1 Nannospalax galili | reverse complement strand
GCTAGAAGGAATGAAATGGAAAACAGAACATCAAAACTGGAAAACAAAGTGGATGAACTAGACCACTCAAGCAAAGAGTATGAAAAATTTAAGAAAGCACAAGAATGGAATGTGCAAGAATTCTGTGACACCATAAAAAGATGAAACTTATGAATCAAAGGCATTCAGGAGGGAGAAGAATCCCAAGAGAATGGCATGGACCAGATCTTCCACAGAATCGTGGAAGAAAATTTCCCAAAATTAAAGAAAGACATGCCCATACAAATACAAGAAGCATATAGAACACCAAACAGACAGGACCGAAAAAGAAACTCTCCAAGGCACATCATAGTAAAAACACTAAGCATACGGAACACAGAGACGATACTGAAAGCTGCAAAAGAGAAACAACAAGTCACATATAAAGGAAAACCCATTAGGATTACAGCTGACTTTTCAGTGCAAACTATGAAAACCTATGAAAGCCAGAAGAGCCTGGACCAAAGTATTCCCAGTTTTAAATGACCACAGATGCCAACCCAGATTACTATACCCAGCCAAAATGTCTATTATAGTCGAAGGGGAAAGAAAAATCTTCCATGACATAAATAAGCTGAAGGAATTCATGTCCACAAAACCAGCCCTCCAGAGAGTTCTGGAAGCAATACAAAGAGCTGAAGAAAGGAATGACTATACCCAAAGGGGTTACAGAAAGAAATTCAATGAAGGTATAATTGTGGAAAAGTATAGCTATGTCAAGAATGTAAACAGAAATGAAAATGACAGGATTCAATACACATCTTTCATTAACAATTTTAAATATTAATGGACTGAACTCCCCAGTCAAAAGACACAGACTAAGTGAATGGATTAAGAAATAAAACCCAGCTTTTTGTTTTCTGCAAGAAACTCATCTGATGTTCAAGGACAGGCACTATTTTAAGGTGAAAGGATGGAAAAAAATATACCAAGTGAATGGTACTAAGAGAAAAGCAGGTGTTGCAATTCTAATACCTGACAAAATAGATAGGAACAGTTAACCAAGAAGATATTATAATCCTTAACATATATGCACCAAATTCTGGTGCACCCAAATTCATAAAAACACTATAGGACTTTAAGACACAGATTAAGCCCAACTCAGTAATAGTAGATGACTTCAGTACCCCACTGTCTCCATTACACAGGTCAAATGTACAAAGAATAAACAGAGAGACATCTGAATTAAATGATACCATATATCAAAAGGGCCTAACAGGCATCTTTTGACTATTTCACCCAAGCACCAAATAACAAACTTTCTACTCAGCACCCCATGGAACCATCTCCAAAATCAACCATATACTGGAGCACAAACAAACCTCAATAAATACAAAAAGATTGAAATAATTCCATGAATTCTATCAAACCACAATGCAATAAAGCTTAAAATCAACACCAGAAGAAGGCCTAGTCACCACATGAACACATGGAGATTAAACAACACACTCCTGAATGATGAATGGGTCAAAAGAGAAATTAAGAAAGAAAAGTATTCCTGGAATTAAATGAAAAGGACAATACAACACAACAAAACCTCTGGGACATGCTGATAGCTGTCCTTAGTGGGAGTTCATAGCTCTAAGTGCCTACATTAAAAAAATTGGAAAGAACACAAATGAATGACTTAACATTGCAACTCAAGACACTCGAAAAGCAACAACAAATGAAACCCAAACCCAGGAGAGAAGAAAAAATAACAAAAATCAGGGCAGAAATTAATGAAATCAAAACAAAGAAAACAATACAAAGAATCAACAAATCCAAGAGCTGGTTCTTTGAAAAGATAAACAAGATTGACAGACTGCTACCCCAGTTAACCAAAAGAAAGAAAGAGCACCTCCAAATCAACAAAATCAGACATGAAAGGGGAAACATCACAACAGACAGCAGAAAGATACAGAACATTATAAGGGAATGCTTTAAAAAACTATATGCTACTAAATATGAAAATCTAAAAGAAAGTGGATGGATATCTAACGACATGGGAACCACCAAAACTAAAATCCCCATGACATTTCTCACAAAATTGGAAAAAACCATCCTAAGATTCATATGGAAGCACAAAAGACATCGGATTGCCAAATCAACCCCAAACACTAAGAGCAATGCCAGGGGGAGGGGATTACTATACCAGATTTTAAGCTGTATTACAGAGCTATATCCCAGAGATGCAGGGATGGTTCAATATATGTAAGAAAATAAATGTCATACATCATATAAATGGGCTTAAAGATAAGAACCACATGGTAATCTCAATAGATGCAGAGAAGGCCTTTGACAAAATTCAACATGCATTTATGTTCAAAGTCCTAGAGGGAATTGGACTGGAGGGCACATACATCAACATAATTAAAGACATAATAACAAACCCACAGGCAAATTCATGCTAAATTGAGGAAAACTGGAAGCATTCCCATTGATATCGGGAACCAGACAAGGCTGTCCACTATCCCCACTTCTCTTTAACATAGTGCTTGAAACTCTCACGAGAGCAATAAGAATAGAGCAGGAAACTAAAGGAGTAATAATTGGAAAAGAAGAGATCAAATTATCCCTCTTGCAGATGATATGATATTATATCTGAGATGCCAAAAATTCCACCAGAAACCTCCTAGAAATTATTTACATGTTCAGTAAAGTGGCAGGTTACAAAACTAACCTACAAAAGTCTGTAGCCTTTCTATATACCAAAAACAAGCAGTCAGAGAAAGAGCACATGGAAATACTACCCTTCATAATAGCTGCAAAAAACCAAACCAAAACAAAACAAAAAAACCTCAGAATACACCTGACTAAAGACATTAAAGAGCTTTACAATGAAAATTTTAAATCTTTAAAGAAAGAGATTGAGGAAGACATCAGAAGATGGAGGGACCTCCCATGCTCATGGATTGGAAGGACTAATATTGTCAAAATGACCATCCTACCAAAAGCCATTTATAGATTCAATGCAATGCCAATCAAAATCCTGATGACATTTTTCACGGAATTGGAAAAAAACCATCCTAAGATTCATATGGAAGCACACAAGATCTCGGATAGCCAAAGCAACCTTGAGCACTAAGGGCAATACCAGGGGGGTTACTATATCAGATTTTAAGCTGTATTAAAGAGCTATAGTCATAAAAACAACATGGTACTGGCACAAAAATAGACCCATAG
>NW_008342399.1:553193-553518 GCF_000622305.1 Nannospalax galili | reverse complement strand
ACAAAAGTCAATTCCAAATGGCTCAAAGACCTCAATGTAAAGCCTGAAACTCTCAAACTGTTAGAAGAAAACATTGGCAAAAACCTACAAGATATAGGTGCGGGAAAGGATTTTCTAAACCAGACATCAATTTCTCAGGAAACAAGGGCAAGAATTAACAAATGGCACCTCATTAAACTAAAAAGCTTCTGTACATCAAAGGAGGCAACCAGGTAAGTGAACAGAAAACTCACAGAATGGGTGAAAATCTTCACCAGCGACATATCTGACAGAGGTTTAATATCCAGAATATATAATGAACTCAAAAAACAGAGAATCAAAAGAA
>NW_008342399.1:551692-552883 GCF_000622305.1 Nannospalax galili | reverse complement strand
CTACCATTTGACCCAGTTATACCACTCCTTGGCATATACCCAAATAACTCAGCCTATTGGAGAGACACTTGTACATCCATGTTTGTTGCTGCTACTTTCACAATAGTTAAGAGATGAAAGCAACCTAAGTGTCTCTTGATAATGAAAATGTGGTTCATTTATATGATGAAGTTTTACTCAGCAGTAAAGAAAGATGAAATCATGAAATTCGCAGGTAAATGGATGGAACTAGAAACTGTTATACTAAGTGAAGTAACACAGACTCAGAAAAAAAATTGACATATGTTCTCCCTCTTTTTTTCATGTGGATCCTAGAACCAGACTCTGATAAATAAGTTTGCAACCAGGTATAACTACAGGAACCAGGATAATGGAAATGAAACAGGGAGGTAAAGGAAAAGAAATAACCTGAAAGAGAAGAACAGTAGGAAACAGACCTTAATAAGGGAGATACGGATAAAAATTGGGTTAGTTTAATGGAGGGGGAGGGAAGGGGTATACAAGGAACCTAGGGGTTAAAGGGAAAGAAGGAGCTCAAAAGAGGTAGGACCATAGGAGAAGGGTATTATTCAGGGAGAAAGGATGGAAATGGGGGCACCTTAATTGGGGAAACCATGATGGAGGGGTGAGACAATGTGAGAGATAAATAATGCCTGGCTAGTTTTACAAACCAGAGGGAATCATATTAGTCTAACAACCTACTGACAATTATGCATACCAGATCAAAAAATATATGTCTAGGTAAGGTTTATCTGAGAACAATTGGTCTTTGCCCAAGATTTATCTTCATGGCACACAGTAATTAAAAGTACCAGACTGGTGGAACTAACCTTCTTGGATGTTTAACCAATATACTTTGAGGCCTATACTAATTTGGTCAGAGGGATATAAAGGACAATTTTTGCTCCTTGCCCTCCTAGGTTGACTAGTTCAAGGGGACTATGAGTATCTCCCAAAATGTCCTGTAATTGTGGTGGATCACCTGTCCTCTTGATCAAGGAGGCCGAGGAGACCCCACAAGATGGACTTGAACCAGTGTCCAGTCTACAAAGATGAGGGTCAACACAGAGGAAACATTTCCTCCATCCTTCCAAGCGAAGCCAGCCATGGTCACCAGGACCTTTGACTTATCTTCACATACGTGGAACTGGTAAAAGAAAGGAGCTAGGGCTCCTCCCAAGCCCATGTGTG
>NW_008342399.1:508206-550738 GCF_000622305.1 Nannospalax galili | reverse complement strand
GCGAACTTAGAAATTTTAAAGCCGCTTTTGAAGGAGCTGTGTCTTTGCTCTGGAAACTGTTATTGGGCATGTTAAAGCTATAATGATATGCTTATTCTAAAAAAAAATTAAAAAATAATATTAAAAATGTCAGAAACTGCGTATCTTGAAATGTAGCTCTTCTTTAAAGGGTAAAATTTTATATCTTACAGAATTGCTCTGGAGTATGTTACTGAATATGTTAAATTCGTAGTGAAGTGCTTCTTCTAATCAAGTAGTTATTAAAAATAAAAAAAGATTAAAAATAATAATTAGTAGATTTGAAAAACATTACCGTTGAAATCTACCTGATGACTTTATATCCATGCTCAGGTGCCAAGGATCTCAGAAAGTAACCGAGTGTGACTAGTAATAATCAGATATATAGAGATTAGAAATGCATGTGCAAATATCTTAATGTCAATTGCATTGAAAATGAATTTTTCTGTATGAAACTGTGTATTTTAATAATGAAATGGAGATATTTTTTAAAGGTTAAAACCTCATTTAATTTTATGTCTTAAAGGGTTTATTGTGTATAACTGTATTAATTCAACTGTAAACCTAAAAATTTACAGCCAATCTTGAAAGAGATGCATCCTAGCTCTGGAAGTTGTTATTGAATATGTCAATGCTGTTGTCAAGAAATGCTTCTTCTAATTATATGGTTATTAAATAAATTATTTTTAAAAATCCAAATGCAATCGTGAAAGAGTTCTCTTCTACTTTCTACAGCGTGGCCAGGAAGTCAGCACCACTGTGGCTCAATTTTCAGTGGATTTTGTCACAGCCGCTGTTGGCACTGTCTCCTAGAGTCATTGTCATTGCCGTCATTTAGGGCAGGAATGCTTGAGACCCCAAAGCACAGGCAGAAATCTAGCCTCTTGGAACTTAGAAGCACATATTGATTCACTCTACCCCCAGGAGCACTCGTGTGACAAGGTGAAAGCCTGGATGTAAGAAGGGAAGCCGGCAGTGTGAAGGTTGGCGCTACCAAAGTGTTTCTGCCCATCAAGGCCCATTCAGGCAAGACTTCTTAGAGGAAATTTAAGGTCAAAGGAGGAGGGAAGAGGGGTCTGTAGAGATCTTGTTTCTGATTTTCAGCCAGGGCCACCTCCCCATATCTTTAGAGCCTGCCAAAAGGCAGCAGTGTTATGTCTTAGGGTTACTGGAGGGTTAACTTTGCACTTCAGCCCTCAACACAGTGATATTATTTTTTCCTTTCTTGGTTATAAAGGAGAAAACAGAGGTTCAGAAAATTTATCACAGTTAGAAGTGAGCATTTTAACCTTGGCGTTCTCCTGAGGCTGGTGTTCTTTATTAAAGAATTGGCCCTGCTGTGCAGTGTGCCTTCTAGCACAGGAAACACCATTTTTATTTTTCGATTTATTTCTTGAATATTATTGCATTCACATATTTGACCCCACACAAGATAAAACTCTATTATTGTTAGTGTCTTCTTCAAATCTCACATTGAAAATAAATACCATCATGATGGTATGCATTAAGAGATAGGACTGTTTTTTCCCCTCATTTCATGTATTTGTGATTTTACGTGTCTTGTCATGATTTTGAAGAGTTTTATCATTTTGTTTCTTACATTTAAGTCTTTGGTTCATTTTGAGTTCGTTTTGTCTCATTATTATTCATTTTTTAAAAATATTTTGATTGACATATTCATCGTACATAGTAATGGGTTTCATAAAGACATTTAAGCATATGCTGTATTTTGGCTCTATTCACCTCTTCAGTTATTAGGGTTGCTTTGCTAGATATTGTCATCTGGATTGATGGTTACTGTCCTTCGGAATGTAACATACCTCAGTTCATAGCTCCTGGCTTCTAGAGCTTCTAGAGTTTCTGTTGAGAATCTGCTGCTCTTCCCATGGGTTTGCCTGGTTGGCTTGGTGGTCCTCTCAGTGGCCTTTCTTTGTTCTGTAGCCTTAGCCCTTTAACTGTAACACGATGTGGGAGGTCCCTTCTGGTCTTGTCTGTTTGGCATTCTGAATTCTTTCTGTATCTGGATGACCAACTCTTTCCTTAAATTTGGGGGATTTTCTGCTATGATTTTGTTGAGTGTGTTTTCCATGCCTTTAAGCTTATAGTTCTTATGTCACCATGCTTTTAAAACTTGGTCTTTTAATGATGTTCCACAGATTTCTCATGTTCTGTTTGTGCTTTCATGTTATTTTAATCTTTTTTTAAAAAATATTTTATTTATTATTTTTAATTTTATGTGTATGAATTTATTGCCTGCATGTATGTGAGTACACCCGTGTCGTGCAATGACACAGAGGTCAGAAGAGGGCTTCGGATTCCCCTGGAACTGGTGTTAAGGATGGTTTGTAGCTGCCATGTGGGTGCTGGAAATCGAACCCGGGTCCTCTGCAAGAGCAGTCAGTGCTCTGAACTGTGAGCCATCTCTCCAGCCTGGTTATTTTTATCTTTATTGCCATCTAAATGTTCTATTTCCTCTACCTTGTCTTTGGAACCTGATAGTCTGTCTTCCACTTGACCCCTCCCATTGGTGATGCTTTCCATGGAAGAGGCAGCTCCTTCAAGAGGTGATTAGAAGACAAGGGCTCCGCTCTCATTGAGGGACTAAGACCATCATCACAGGAGTGGATTAGTTATAAAAGGGAGGAGTTGAATCTCCTCTCTCTCTCTCATCTGTTACCATGTGATGCTTTTGTCATGGGATGATACAAATGAAGGTACTAGCCCAGTGCTGGTACTAGCCCAGTGCTGGTGCTATGCTTTTTGACATCCCGCTTAGAACTGTGAGTCAAATAAATCCCTGTTCTTTAAAAATTACCCAGTCTGCTGTATTCTGTTATAGCAACAAAAGATGCTCTTCTTACTGACTTTATTCTGACTGGCCACATTCTTCTCAGCTGCATAGGTCACTCTGGTTTGGATTTCTTCCACAGTCTCTTTATTACTATCTGGAAATATGAGATTATTGTTTTTATGCAAGAGTTCCATTACGGGTAGAGAGATGGCTCAGCAATTAAGAGCATTGGCTGCTTTTGCATTAGAGCTGGGTTTGATTTCCAGAACCCACATGGTGGCTAACAATCATCCATAACTCTAGTTCCAGGGGCTCTGATGCCCTCTTCTGACCTCCACGGGCATTGCATGACACAGGTACACTTACACACATGCAAACAATACACATAAAATAAAAATAAAATGTTTTTTAGAAAAAAGTTCCATTATGAACATCACTCAGCACCTTCCTTTTCTCAATTTTATACATCCTAGAGATGTTTCAATATCATTAAATTTTTTTTTGAGACAGGGCCTTTTGTAGCCCAGGCTAGCCTCAGACTTGCTATGTAGCTGAGATGACCTTGAACTCCTAATCCTCCTGCCTCTCCCTCCTAAGTGCTTGGATTACAAATGTGCAACACTGTGTGGGATTTGGAGTTTCTCCTTTCTTTTTCCTTTCTTCCTATTTTTTAATTTTTTTGAGACAGGATCTCAGACTGTAGCTCAGGCCGGTCTAGAACTCACTATAAGCCCATGGTGGTCTTGAACTCATGGCACCCTCCTACAATAGCCTCCTGATTGCTGAGTTTATATGTATAAGTCAACCTCCTCAGTTTTTCTATATGATTTTATAAAGAGCTTCTTTTAAAGTTTTTATTTATTATTCTTACTTTATATGTATGAGTGTATTGCCTGCATGTATGTAAATTCACCTGTGTCATACAGTGCTCATGGAGGTCAGAAGAGGGTGTCAGATCCCCTGGAACTGGAGTTACAGATGGTTGTTAGCCACCATGTGGTTGCTGGGAGTCAAACCTAGGTTCTCTGGAAAAACAGCCAGTGCTCTTAACCACCAAGCCATCTGTCTAGTCCCTGTGGAGAGCTTCTTTACTCTTTTATGTAGTTGTCTAGTGTTCCATTTCATGGAGGTTCTGTTATTTGTTATTTACTGAATCAGTCTCTTATGGATAAAAACGTGGTTGTTTCCTTTTTTTACTATTACAAGATACTACAAGGAATAACCATGCACGCTCATAGTTTAGCATTATGAAACTACAGCTGTAGCTTAAATTTATTAAAACATAATAGTTTTGCTGATGAAAAATGTGCTTGTGTTTGTAACTTTTGTGCACAGTTATCAGAAATTCTGATAAAGTGAAACCTAAATGCAAAGCACCTTCATTGCTTGAGCTCAACACTAGTTTCAAACCTCATTAACAGGTGGTTTGCCAAGGACTCACCTAGGTGAGGAGGACCCCAGATGAGGTCCTTTCATGTCTCTAGGATGCTCTTCTTTAGCCTTTGCTTTTCTTTCCTTTCTGAGAGGCTTATGGCAGGGAAGTTGGACATGTGCTTGAAATTCTTCCTCTTGTTCTTTGGACCCATCATACTGGAAAGCAGAGTCCAAACTCACAGCCCTCTGCAACCTCCCTCAGTCAAAAGGAGAAAGCACAGGCTTTGGGGTCAGCAAAATCTGAGGGCTAGTTTTATTGCTCTTTTTCAGGCTGAGTCTTGTTATATAACCTAGGCTAGCCTCAAACTCTCAGTCCCCCTGCCTCAGCCTCTCAACTGCTGAG
Source organism: Nannospalax galili (assembly GCF_000622305.1). Classification (NCBI taxonomy): domain Eukaryota; kingdom Metazoa; phylum Chordata; class Mammalia; order Rodentia; family Spalacidae; genus Nannospalax; species Nannospalax galili. Next base: position 546,152 of record NW_008342399.1, on the reverse strand, counting down.
AATCTAGCATGCACCCTCAGTCCCAGTAAGACCTACCTAAGATCCAATGTTGACTCTGTGATTTTGTACTTGTGTAACTGTGGGTGAGGTTTTAGCCTTTCTGAACCTCAATACCTTCGTCTAGGAAAGATGAAGTTTGAACTCATCAAAAGCAGTTGCAAAGATAAGACATAATGCCTGGAAAGCTCACCACAGGCTCTACCTGGACATCGATATCAATGCCTCGTAACCTCTGCTTCAAAATCATTTGGTTACTGATGGCTCGGCTGTTGGCAGGCAGCTCTGGAGTGGTTTGCCACATCCTGTTGATAATACAGCCTTGCTCACAATACAACTGCATTAAGTTTCAACCACATTCCTGTAATATCAAAGGACCCTGGATCATCAATTACTCAGAAAGCAATTTTTCACAGTAAGGTCTAACACCTAAGCTAGCCCTTAAAAAGCAACAAGGTTTATCTAGGGTCAGATGAGCTTGGAAATCTTACCAACTGGGCCACCCACAGTCACATAGCTTAGTGACAGGTGTCTGGACTCACAAGAAACAAAGAGCTACGGAGGACAGAGCAGGGATTTTCAGCTGTGACCTGACTGTTGCAGCTTCTGGTTCTCCCCTTTCAACATTTTTGGATGTCTTGACACCCAAATCAACACAGAGATCTGTGTCCTCCTGTGGAGGAAATAAATGCTCTCTGAAATATAGACAACTCTGGGCAGGGCAGTAATGCAATGATGTATTACATTTATGTTTCCTCATCCCCTGAATCCATTAAAGGGGGAATTGAATTCTATCTAATCAGAACCCTCATTTCTTTCCTTAATTGCTTTATAAACTACTGCAATAAAAAGTTGCAAATGGGGCACATATTAGCTATTCCTTCCATCCTCAGCCTGTGCCCACCACAGTCCCTGCCAAGTAGCTCAGTGGCAAAGAAGCTCAAAAGCGTGAGTCACTCACAGATTGTTCTGGGAGTCAAGGGAAAATCTGCTAATGGGATTCACAGTTCTTACAACAGAAGGGAGTGAGATAGGAAATGGACAGCGTGCACAGGGCTCTAAGCTATCATTCAGAGGAATGAGATTCTGTCACTGCTTCTTCCTGAACTGAAATCCTTGACAAGGAATTTGCATATTCATTTTAGGATGCTTTGATCTAAAAGACAGTCAGTCATTAGGCACAGTCAGCCTACTATATGAGAATTGTGGGTACTTGAAAGGGAAGGAAAATTTCTCTCCTGAATTTCTTTCTTCAACATTTTTATGGCCTTAAAGAAAAGGATGAAGGGTAACTGAATGTCAAAACTATCTTTGGCAACAGGCTTACCAGTGTCTTAAAAACTATCTGATGAAGATTGTTGAAGGGGAATATAGTCTATAGGATTTGCAATTTTTGTCTTTTCTGCTATCAAGGATAATTTAAATAGGAAAACTCCTATATTTGTACCATGTAACCACTAGCAACATATGCTATTTGAATTTTAAGCTAATTAAGGAATTAAGATTCCTGGTCCTCAGTAGCACTTGCTCCACTCCAGTGCCCGACACTCCATGTGTCTATTGAGTGGGTCAACTCCAGGCAGTGGAAAGGGGCAGACGGCTGTAGGAAGGGGCCTTAATCTCTCAGACAGGGAGCCATGAAGAGCTCGACAATTGTTAATCATCTAATTAGCAGCCTTTGTAAAAAGCCTTTCCCCCTTATTAGCATGTGATTTTGCTTATCTTTCTTTCAGAACTGCCTTAACCATGGAGAGGTAGTTTGCAAACTGAAGTTCATGCACTCCTGCTTCTAGACCTAGTTAAGCATCAGGGGTCATGTGTCAACCCTTCTGAGTCACTAAGCTTAGCCAAATCTCTTGACTTAATTTTTTTTTATTATGAATTATCAATGGCCTGCTTTGTTCTCTCAAGAAAACAAAAAAGCATTCGTTTCGCATAATGTTGTTCAACTGATAAACGTATGCAAATTTAGCACAAGAACTGGATTAGATTGCAAAAAATAAGCAAATGAAACTCAATACTCTGCAGTTTCTGATTATGAGTTCACTCTCAAGTCTTAGGTTTTTGTTTTTTTTTTAAACCTAGAGAACTCATCATAGCAAATTTTTTAATTGAATTTTTGCAATTTTCATACAAATAGTTTGATGGCATTTAGGTCTCCCCTTTCTGCATCTCCCCCCACAGTCCCCATCCAATTTAATAAACTTATATATATATTTATATATGGCCTAGAGTATGGTTTGTGTCCCCCAGTGGCCTTAGTATTTTAGTTCAGCTTCATCTGTATACAAGGAAGGTACAGGTGCTATTTTGTGTGACTTGTTAGTGAAATCTATTCATTATTCTATATTGATGTGTTCTTTCAGCGATAGCTCTGGGGCAACTACTATCATTTCTACCTCCCTTATGACCCATTATCCGAGCCTCACCAATGACCAGTATTGTTACTTAAGCAGAAGAAGAAAAAATAAGTAGAACATGAAGGTCAGTATCAGTCCTGTGAGCCTTGTCTAGGAGACTAACAGCGCGGCACAGTCCTAGCTGATGTACATAAATCATTCACTTTGAGAGGGTTTTTTCTATGCTCAATACTCCGCACACACTCAATTACCACAACAACCCCCTTTGTCTGTTGAGGAGCCTGAGCCAGGCAGAGGTTATACAGTTTGTTCAAGTTCACACAGCAGGCTGCAAAACCAAACAATGTGGCAGTCCTTGTTCATAAGGCTCACCACTGTGTCTGCCTGAGTATCTTCTGAGCTATGCCATTGGTCCAGAGTACAGCCTGTTGAGGTCTCCTGGTCCTGGGACTCTCACATCCTCTGACAGCAGGGTAAGACCCATGTGGCAGGTGAGCTAAGGAACCCTGAGGGGATTGGCTTCCATTCTTCCCCTACCTGGATTGCCTTTGCTGACCAGCAATAGAGAGGAGAGGAATCTGCTTTGTCTCCTTTCTCCAGGCTTGGGCCTCGGTGTAAAGATGACGACTTGTCCAGGTGCTCAAGGAAAACCAGGTGACATCTTGTCACAGTGTTATAGTAGCAAGAAGGTCCTTTGAGAGGAAATTCCTGGTCAAAAGAATAAGAGTTCTGGCCTAGGTGGAGACATGACATTCCAGTTGAGCCAGGCCAATTACCTGGCCAAGGGACCACTCTTATGAAGGTGGACTTCCCTTACGTCATGCTAAGGAGATAGAACAATTTGGGTTTTAGTAAGATGGAGAATTTTTCCTGCCCTGAATCCCCATACCCTAGTGCTGATGCTGATGGGACTACAGGTATACAGCTTTGTAAGTCTGCCTGCTTTTCTGAATTTTTCAGAAAAGTGAAACCTCTTTTTTTCTTCTATCTCTTTTCTAATCATGCTTTGTCTAACACTTTGGGCTGCTCCAAAATTTTGGGCTTTCTTACTCTTTCTCTAAAGACTCTCTCCCCACCATGTGGCTGCTAGTCTGCCATGTGTCTGACCTCCAAACCAGCTTTAAACTGTCTGACTTTTTAATTCTCTCCTTCATTCTCCTCCAGGCAGCTGCTGAGATTTACAGCTTGCCCTGTCCTTAAGCTTCTGTTTGAGCCCATTCTTAATTTTTTTATTAATGAGACTAAGAAGAGGGGATTCATATCAATGGTCCCGCCCACCACTCTGTAGACCCATTGGTAGTCTTGGGATAAACAGGCACTTGTGAGGACTGGAGAGTAGGCTTGGTCTCATGGGAACAGAAAAGTACCTTTGGCAGATGTGGGCTGACAGGTTTCCAGGACAAAAACACTCTTATTTCAAGACCCATTTCTGACTCTTAAAAACTGAAGAGACACTTTAGAAAGCAAAACAAAGCTTTCTCTTGTGGATCACACCAAACTAGACCATGCCTCACAGCTTCTCAGGTATGGAAATGTGTGTGATGTCCTTACTTTGAGCTCCATTGCACTCCCTTTTTTCCTTGGGAGAACTTGGTTAGCTCACACGTGGACTTGGCTCTTGGGAAGCCTTGCACAGTGAGGTCTCCGGTAGTCCTGTGAGCTGAGATACTGTCGGGACCACTCACCTACTTCTTATCTGCAGCAGGGACACTGGTGGGAAGGTGGGAGTACAGGGTCACATAGCAGGAGAGATGCCTCTCTCTGGCTGCCTGGGTGGTCTTTGTTCCTGTCCTCCGGGAAAGGATGATTAGGTAGTGAGTGGGGAAGAAACTTCCAGATCATAGGCCCACCCTTACTATTGTTTTGCAGATAAGGAAACAGAACCTTGGAGTGTAAGAAGTCATGCCTAAAATCAGTTAGATTACAATTGCTGATGTCATTCAAAGGAAACCAACTCCACTTCTGCCCTAAGCTTCCAAGCAGAGCCAATTTGTAATACAGCCGTCTTAAAGGGCTTAATGCTATTTCTTGCTGAAGTCTCAATTTAAAATATTCACACATTGAACACTCTGGGCAGAAGGAATTGAAGCAGAGGAAATGGTTTAAATGATTGCTTATAATGGATAATCCACTAACTAAAAGGATTTCAGGTGGTTTGTAATGAAAAGGTGGCACCACAAGGGGGAATTTGTTCGAGTAAAGCTGTTAAAGTACAGAAAGGAAAACCGTGTGGGAGGATAGGGAAAGAAATCTACCAAACTAGGTTGAAAACAGCCAAGGGGACAGTATGAGTAATGGAATTCTCATTATCTTTAGAAAGAACACATTATTTAGGTACAGTGTTCTTGGAGAAAAGAATTCTTGTTATTCTCCACCAGTTTTCTGAAAGGTTTATAAAAATGTTTTGTTTATTAATTTTATTTTCTGTGTATGAGTATATTACCTGCATGGGGCTGTGTAATGCCCACAAAGATCAGAAGAGGGCATTGGATCCCCTGGAACTAGAGTTACAGACAGTTTTTAGGTGCTGGAATTCAAACCCACGTCCTCTGCAAGAGCAGCTAGTGCCCTTAACCACTGAGCTTTCTTTCCAGCCCCTCTGAAAGGTCCTTAATCTACCGAAGCAAAGGGCCAGTAATGGTGTTCTGACCCTGAAAGACATGATGGATAGTGTACAGCAGGAGGCATCAAAAGACATTTCTCTAAGACACTAAAAATGGTGTAGTATTTTACCTCACACTAATTTTAAGTTTTATCTGAAATTCTAAGTTTACATTGTCACCTAATAATTTAGTGGTCTGTTTAGAGACTGTTACACTCTTTGCTTCTAAACACAGGACATGTTGGGACACACCACAAAGCCCTCAATAGAATTCAGTAATCTGGGGGCTGGAGAGATGACACGGAGGTTAAGAGCACTGGCTGCTCTGGCAGAGGACCCAAGTTTGGTTCCCAGCACCTAAAAACCATCTGTAATTCCAGTTCCAGGGGATCCAACACCCTCTTCTGTCCTCTGCAGGCACTGTTCGACACAGGTGCACTTACATACAGCAAGCAAAACACTCATACAAATTAAATAAATAAATAAATAAATAAATAATAAGCAAACAAAAGAATTCAGTCATCTGATCTGAATTCAATAGCGTATTGACTGGCTGTTTTAAGCTCTCCAGCAAGGGAAGATAGGCTTTGTGCCTGATTAGGAGATTCAATCTGTGTGGGTCCAATGGCTTTTAACACAATATAATTGCATAACACAATATATTATGACAGTGATCTCAATGATATGTTTTAGGAGCACTCTGTAGATGCACAGATTCTGCCAAGAAGTCTGGGAAGAGGGTTCTCAGGGGTGGTAACATTTCATTTATTCTTTGAACACACAATGATGATTGTGTATTAATCCATTTTAGTCTCTATTCTCAAAGAATTTGAAGTGAATAGTTTCTCTAAAGAGGGAGAAGAAGGCTCCTAGTATATTCCAGGAAGGGAAAAAAATCCCAAGAGCCTAAAGGAAAGGGGTGAAGGAGCTAAAGGGTGACCAGATAAAGCAAGGAACGTGCAGGAACTTGAACTTAATCCCACAGGCAATAGAGAGCTGGGCAAGGATTTCAGAAAGGGAGCAGCGTGATCTTTTGTGTGCTTTAAAAGTTAATTAGCCACAAAGATTTAATTATATAAAAGTGAAACCAAGAAAGGACCAGGAAAAATAGGCAAATATATAATTGTGACTTGGAGAAAAGCTTTCACTGTATTGCATCAAAACTTTAAAATCATGTGGGAAAAAAAGACCAACAGAATTGAATATGTAAAGGTTTAGTCCTGATTAAAATCAGTGGATCACAAAACAAAAACAAAACAAAAAGAGGTGAATGTGGAAACGAGGCTGTAGGGAGGATGATGGGGTGGGAGGTAAGAGAGTATGGGGTGCGAGTAAGTAGAATGGGCTGTTACAAGTATGAAATTGTGAAAAAAATTTAATTAATAAAAAATAAATAATTTTAGAAAGTATATCAGAAATTGCTATTCAAAGTTAAAACTACAAAATGCTTTCACATTTTTAAAAAAGTTTTTAAATAAAAAAGGACCAATTCAAGCCAGTGAGAAGATTCAGTGAGTAAAGGTGCTTGTCACCAAGCCTAAAGACTTGAGTTTCATCCCTGGGACCCACATGGCTGAAGAAGACAATCAGTGCCTACAAGTTGTCCTCTGACCCCCACACATGGGCCGCTATCCCCCCAACACATAAACAAACAAACAAACAAATAAATAAATTTTTAAAGGATCACTTGGGGGAAATTTAATAGCCTCGATATGATATGCAAATATCTCTTCCAGGCAAATAAGGAAAAGAACACCTCACAGGAAATGGGCCAAGAACGTGAGACACTCCCCAGAGGAGATATTCAAATTCTAAAAATAATGAAAGATGTTAAAAACATTCACAGTTAATGAAAAACTAAAACAAGTAGATATATTTAATTTACCAGCTTGAACACAATTTTTTTTTTTAATGAAGACAGTAATGCCAGTGTTCCTTCAGAATTAGAGGGACAGACACTTTCAAGCACAACTTGGATACATGTGGCTTTGAAGAACAATGTGTAATGTACATCAGAATTCCTTACCCCCACCCCACTCCAACCCCATGCATACACACTGTCTCAGCAAATTTACTTTTAGGAATATATCTTTAGAAAATATGTCAACTTGGCTTTTGTTTTTATTTTTTTTCTTTTTTTCATTTCAATAGTCCTTATAGGACAAAACAATACAATACAAAATAACAACAATAAACAACCAAACAAAAACCCCCCAAGTAATAACAATAAAACTCACAAAGAAACACCATCAATGCCCAATCCTGAAATAAAGGTTGGTTGACCAAACTGATTACAGCAAGAACTTCGTTTTGAAGATATACATTTTATGTACATAGGAAAGTTATGGGAGGAACAGTAACAAAACACTGTGTCATGATTTCTGACTGTATTTGATATATTTTTCATTCTGGCCACTTTTATTCAGTCATTATTCTACATTAAACATGGATTAATAGAAGAAACAAATCAATTAATGGAAAACATTGAGATATTTTACTCCAGCCACAAAAGATGAAGGTCACTGAGGAAGTTTTTGCCACAAGCTAGGTGAGAAAGAGAAGGTTTGTGATGGACTCTCCTCAGCTTCTGTTTCTGGCTGTATACAGAAACACCTAGGGAGGTACCAGAAGGTATTAATTCCAAGCACAACTCAAGCTAGAGTCTCCAGGCCTTGGTTCTGGTATATTTTGCCTGCCCCGCCTCCCTGCAGGTGAGTGTAGCATGAATAGCCAGACACAGGGCTACCACTGTAGAGAGCAGATGTAATTGCAGAGGGAGGAGATTTTGGATCCGAATTGTGTTTTGAGGGTAGGATTTCTGATATGCTGTCCTAGTTAGCACTAACTGTCAACTTCACATAACCTAGAGTCACCCAAAAAAGGGTCTTAATTGACAAATTGTTTCTATCAGGTTGGTTTGTGAACATGTCTGTGAGGGAGTGTCTTGATTGCTTTAATTGACATAGGAGGACCCAGCCCATTGTGGGCGGATCCATTTCCTGGGCTGGTAAGAGAGCTAGGTAAGCATGAGCCTGTGAGCACACCAGAGAGTGAAGTGTTTCTCCATGGTTTCTGCTCCTTGTGTTTTGTCACGGCACTAAAAAGGAAACTGGAGCATATACCCTTGAAGTTAGCTCTGGTGAGTTTCCTTTCAGTACGTGTAGCTTTCAAGCTTAAGTGTATTGCTGAGCGAGGGGCAATGACTTGTGTGGATGGGCTGTACTGATGCATTGGGAGTACCTCTATTCTAGTACATTTGAAGTGCAAGGATGCTGTAGCCCATCCCCTCAAAGCTCTGTGAAGGGGCCTGGAGAGATGGCTCAGCAGTTAAGAGCACTGGCTGCTCATGCAGAGGACTGGGGTTTGGTTCTCAGCACCCACATGGCGGCTGACAACTGTCTATAACTCCAGTTCCAGGGTATCTGATGCCCTCTTCTGACCTCTGAGGGCATTGCATGGCACAGGTGCACTTACATACATGCAGGCAATATACTCATACACATAAAATAAAAATTAAAAAAAAAAAAAGAAAAAAAAACTGTGAGGGAGTTAGTGCTCAGTAGCACTTGTCAAGGCAGGAAAATGTAATAATGCAGAGAAAGGGTGACATTTCCTTATGGACATGAGCAAGATGGTGGCTTCCACCACATATCTTTGTAGGAGACTTTGATTTTTTTAAGGTCCACTGAAGCTGTTTTATTACGAATCACACCCTGTGTAGGTGGGATCTGACATTCCAATAACTGCGTGTTTTTAGCAACACTGCAATAGCTTCCCTTAAGGTTTAAAAATTATGATTTGCTTTTAATTGCTACCTGTCTTAATAGGTGTTACTCAAACAGGAAGGAAAACGCCACATACTCTCAGCAGGCTTTGATGCCAGCGGTGGTTGAGGCAATTTGGAGAGAGATCTTAAAAGGTGTCAGGTAAATACAGGTGAGTTTTAATATATGGTGTTCACTGACATTTCTATTCTAGATAGTAACAGAGGGACTTTGTATAGCTGGGGAGAAATTGTATCAGATTTTGGCTGTGAGGCTGGTAATTCTCACTTCTTACTGGCTGAGAAAAAAAAATGAAGCCATTATAAGCAGTATCAAAATATCAATCATAACTTCTGTAATTAAACACCCCTTTAAAAATAAAAGTTACACAATCTGTCTTTCACTTGTTTTTTACTTCATCCCAACACCAGTGGGAGGGAATAAACTGCACTGCAAACTGAAAGTGACTTTGACTTTGCAGGTTGAGACAGACACCTTGACTTTGTGCCTCCCTCCACATTCCCCACCCCACTGTGTCCCTTGGGGTCAATGTTAGATGCCTGGCAAAGATTCTCCATATCCTGGGGAAATGTGATAGGAAATGGCATTTCTACCAAAGGTCTGGGGACGCATTCAGATCATGGCCTGGTCCCAAACCAAATGCTGTGGGTCCTTTTCAAAAGACCTCAGTAATAAAAATACAGACCCAGAACTTTCAGAAGGCACAAAGGTCACTGAACATTGTAGAGAACAGACTGAGCAGGGAGGAGGTGACTGCCTCTAAAGCTACCTTTCCAGCAGCTCTTTGACTTCAAAGAGCATGATGCCTTTGCCTTTAATTGGCAGGTTAAAAAAAAAATGCTGAGCAAGTGTCAGCAGGCCTCTGGGAAGATAAGAATAGAAAACTTTGAGCTTCCATCTGAGATCTTTGTGGTTTATGGCAGCTGGTCCTCTCTACCTGGGATGTCTGTCTGGGGTTGTGACCTACCATAAAACCCTGAAGGGCAGAGGCTACCAGATTACTGGTGTAGTCCCAGACTCTAAATGCTCACAGAACTATTTAAGAAACATTATCCCTATTAACATTTTTCAGGATCTACTCATACTTGGTAAATAAAATTCAAACAAAGTCAAAACATATTCAGTAAGAGCAAGCCTTCCTTTCTGCTATTTGCTGTCCCCTAGATCTGCACCCCGTGCCTGAAGGCAATCATTGTTGGTCTATTTTTAGACACCCTACCAGAGGTAGTATATTAGTTTACTTTTCTGTTGCTATGATAAAACACCATGACCAAAGGAACTTATAGAAGGAAGAGTTTATTTGAGCTTAAGTTTCCAGAGGACTCAGAGTCCATCATGGCAGGGAGACATGATGGCAAGATGTAGCCAGAGCAGAAAGTGGAGTGCTCACTCACATCTTCAAGCAGGTACAGGAAACGGAGCAACTGGAAATCCTGCAAGGCTTAAGCTCTCAAATCCCACCCCTCAGTGATATGTTTCCTCTGTCATGGTCACACCTCTCAAAGCCTCCCAAAAGAGCACCACCAACTGGGTACACATAGTCCAAATACTTGGAGCCTATGGGGGACATTCTCATCCAAATCATCTTAGGTAGATACATTTGTATGCTTCTATGCTCTCTCCTCCCAATCCTGCCTGTCTCTGTCCCCCAAATACCCCTTGACTTACAATAGGATTGTGCTCTGATAAATATATCTTGAGTTGGAAATATTACATCAAGTTGTGCTTAGCACACCCGACCTACCAAACATCAGGGTTTAGCACCATAGTGTACTGTAGAGATTCACTGTTTCCACTGGTGATCGCAGAACTGGCTGGGAGCTCAGCTCTCTGCTGCTGCCCAGAACCTCAAATTGTACATAGTTCTCCACATTGCTAGCCTGAGGAAAGATCAAATTCTAAACTCAAAGCATTTCTTCTACTGACTATATATAGCTTTCACATCATCTTAAATTTAAAACAACCTTGTGCTGGATAGCTTTAGTGTCAACTTGACACACCTGGGTTGAGGGAGCCTCAATGGGGAATTGCCTCTATTGGACTGGCCTGTGGCCATGTCTGAAGGGCATCTTCTTGATTAGTGATGTGGGAGGGTCCAGCCCACTGCGGCTGGTGCCACCCCTGGGCAGGTGGGCCTGTGTTGCATAAGAAAGCAGGCTGAGCAGGGGCCAAGGGAGCAAGTCAGTAAGCAGCATTCCTCCATGGCCTGTGCTTCAGCTCCTGCTTCCAGGTTCTTGCCCTGAGTTCCTACCTTGGGCTCCCTGATAAACTGTGACCTGGAATATGGAAGCTGAATAAACCCTTTCCTCCCCAAGTTGGTAGTGGTCAGAGTGTTTTGTTTGAAGAACAAACTAGGACAATCCTTAAGTTGAACTACATGCATATTTGCATATTCATTCATTCACATACACACACATACTTTCTTTTACACAGGTAGTAGAAGTCAGGTTTAGCTGGACATGGTGGCACATGCCTATAAGTCTGGCACTTGGGAGCTGGAGACAGGAGGCTCTGGAGTTCAGCATCATCCTTGGCTACATAATGGGTTTGAGACACGCCTACACTACATAGACCCTATCTCAAAATGAAACAAAAACAAGCAAATAAAAAAGAAAAGAAGCCATTTGTTCTGCACTTGGCCACAGTCCCTTGTATTCACTTATCCACGGCTTCTGGAGAACATTACATCCCATCTATCCAGGACAGACTCACCAGTGAATGGCTATATAGTCTTCTACTGTAGGGCTGAGACGTAATGTATTCCACCAGGCCTCTCACTGATGGACTTTGGGTTTTGTCCAGTCTGTCAAAGCTGCAATGACTATTTTTCTGTCAGAGTATCAAAAAGCCCCATTAAGATTGATTGGTTTTTTTAAAAAATCTCTGGCCTCATTAAAGATTCAGCATTCCAGTTTTGCCAGATCACCTGGTCTCAGGACAACCCCTAGGAAGGTAGGTTTACCTGAAGTCATGCTAAAGAGAAGGGGCAAAATAATACTTAGTGCATTAATGATATAGTAAACTTTTCTTGGCTATAGTAACTTTTCCCACCACTTACGGCACTTCTTATGGACCTGGTTACACACTTGAGGTTTCAGTAAGTTTTGCCCATATTTCAAGTTTTCACAAAAGTATAATTTTTTCATTATCTCTTTTCTAACCATGCTTTCCCTGACTCTTTGGACTGCCCCAACATCTTGTATTTACTTTTTCTCTGAAGTTCTGTTATTCCCACTATGTGGCTGCTAGTCCGCCATCTGTCTGTCTGACCTCCATGGTGGCTTTAAACAGGCATGGCCTTTCTTCCTTCTCCCCACCATTCTCCTCCTCAAGGCAGCTGCTGAGATCTCTAGCTTGCCAGCCCAGAGGATTTCCTTAAATTCTAATAAAGTTGTCCTAAAGCTTTCATTTGAGTCCATTCTTAAATTATTTTATTAATGAGACTAAGTACCCTCTAGGGGGAACCTTGTTCTCCTTGGTATCATTTCTATAACTGTCTCTATGCATATGGGACTATTTCTGACGTATTCATTTTGGATGTACAATCTCAGAGTCAGAACACACATTTAAAATTTTCATACACACTCAAATATCAAGCCAGTCTATACCCTTGACAATAAACTACCTTGATACAACAAAGACTGCGTAAGACCTTGAAAATACTGTTCTATGTGAACAAAGCAAGTCACAAAGGTTGCATGCATCTCTATGATCTATATGCTCTCTATGTAAATGTGACATCCAGAACAGGAAAATGCATAGCGAGTAAATCAGTATTTATCATGGACTGCAGAGAGGAAGGGACTATGAAGTGACTTCTGAGGGCACAGGGTTTTATTTTGAGATGATGAAGTATTCTGAATTCAGTTGCTAGTGGGGCTTTCTCAACTATGATTAGCTAAATTCCATTGAGTGTGTGTTTTTTAAAAGATCAATTTTTATGTTATATGAATTCTATCTTTAAAAAGTTGTTATTTATGTATATGTATGTGTGTGCATGTGTACGTGTGGGTGCACATGTATAGGTGCTTGTGCAGGTGAAAGCCAGGTACCTCCCTCAGTTACTCTCTGCTTTATTTTTTTTAGACAGGGTCTCTCTTGAACCTGGAGCTCATCAATTCATTTAGAGTAGCTGACCAGTAGCCCCAGGAATCCTCCTGTCTCTGCATCCTCAGCTCTGGGATAGGAGGTACATACCACTATGCCTGAGTTTTTTACTTGGGTTCTAGGGAACAAACTCAGGTCCTCATGCTTGCTCAGCAAGCACTTTAAAGACTGAGCCATCTTCCATGCCCAAGTTGTTATTTTTAAAAATATTTTATTTATTATTTTTATCTGTATGAGTGTGTTGCTTGAACATTTGTAAATGCAACTGTGTCATGCAATGCCCATGGAGATCAGAAGAGGGTGTCCTGGAACTGGAGTTACAGAAGGTTATTAGTTGCCATGGGGGTGTTGGGAATCACACCCGGGTCCTCTACAAGAGCAGCCAGTGCTCTTAACTGCTGAGCCATCTCTCCAGTCCCCAAGCTGTGTGGCAGTGTTTGCTCACACTTATTACTCATCACCATTTTAATCGCAATTGCCTTTGTCCATTTTTCTTAAAGAAGGATGATTCAGCAGGAAATAAGTAGAATGATCAAAGAGCCAACCGGGGATTTTAGGATTTAGCCTGTCAGCTTCATAGTCTAAGGACAGTGGGAATAACTAAGAGGAACAGTCAAAACACTGAAGTTGTCAGCAATCACCAATGACTTCAGTAGTCTCAATAAAACAAAGATTTCCAAAAAGAGAGGAGAGGTCCATCTCTTCCAGCCTAGAGGGTTTTGGACTCTCCCTTGCTTTTTTTGTTTTTTTGTTTTTTTGAGACAGGGTCTCCCTGTAGCCCCAGCTGTCCTATGTACACCAGGCTGGACTTGAACTCACAGAGATTTGCCTGCCTCTGCTTCCAGAGTGCTGGGATTAAAGGCAGGGGCCACTAAACCCAGCTCTCCCTTGTTTTTTAAGCGTGGACATTATGATGAAGAATGGGATCCACAGCTGCCTCTGGTAGGAAATGCAATGACATCCCCTCTAGGTAAAGAAGGGTAGAAGTTGAATAAAGATATTTTTGCCTACAACTCGAGAACTATTCTTAAAACTAGCTAGTGTTTTCCTTGACCTGGGTTTACTTTGGATTCTATTTCACCCTGTTCACCTCTCACCTCTCAAATAACCTTGTTAAATTCTTCTTTTTCTATGACATCTTATATTTCAACCCACTTGTGCCTTGTGAAACTAAAAGCTAAATACTCACTAACAAGAATAATCCCCTCAGTGGACATGGTTGTTAGGCATTTGATCTCAAAGGAAAAAAACGAAGGTTGAAAGTGAAGATAGTAAGAGGTTTGCGACTTTCACCTTGGCAATTGATTGCAACGGGATGCTCTGAGCCAATATTTGCATGAAAAAGGCCTGTTCTTAATTCTCAAGAATAAGCTCATTTCTCTCCTTCCTGTGAGAAACAAAAGGACCCCGAGAAACTGAGCTCCAATAAGGGAGGTCTTGACATACTTGGTATTTCCCAGTTTGGGATTCAGCACATATGACTTTAATGAAAAAGTGCACTTTGAGAAGGAGTACTGCCTATGCAGCAGCCTCCGCTCTCTGTTCACTGCATGTATTGGCGTGTTTAATCTGCACAGCCCCCCAATGAAGAAAGCAGGGTTTGTATTGCTGCTATAGATTGTGAACTCATGTGTTGAAACCCCAACCCCCAGTGTGGTGGAGCTTGGAGGTGGGGCCTTAAGAAGATTAGGTTTAGCTAAAGACCTGAGGGTGGTTCCTCACAGTGGACCTGGGGCCTTTATCTGAAGAGACACCATAGAACTCACTTCCCCCTCTTCTTTTTTCACCAAGAAAGCCCCTATCGGATCCTAGTCTGTTAGCACCTTGATGTCGAGTCCACAGAGTCCACAGCCTCCAGAACCGCACTCAGTTTGTATTATTTGGTTGCAGTAGCCAAAGCGGACTTATATAGCTGCCATCTTATAGAGGAGGAAATTAAGATCCAGAGAGGCTAAGTGACTTAAACCACAAGAAAAAAGGGCTGACACATGATCAAACCCACACAGCTGAGCTCCAGGGCATGTGGTCCTCATTGCCATGGTCAAGTGCCTTCAACAAAGGCCATAGTTTCCATGTACTCTGTCCATTTGTTTTTCAGCCCTCCTCTTTATGCCCATTAAGAGCTCATGGTAGTTTTTGTCGTGGTTTATTTTGGGGGGCGGGGGTGTCTTAGCTTCTATTCAAAGGGAGCCTCATAATGGTTGGATTTTTCCAAATCCTAATCCCTGGCTCCTAGTATGTTACCTGGGTACGTGTTAATTGCCTCTCTCCCTCTCCCCTTCTCCCTCCTCTTCCCCTCCCCCTCTCCCTCCCTCTCTCTTCTCTCCCTCTCCCTCTCTCCTTCTCCCCTCCCCCTCTCCTCTCTCCTCTTTCTTCTCTCCCTCACCCTGTCCCTCCATTGAAGGTCCTGTGGTGTCTAATGAGCCACAAGACTGTTGAATTTCTCAGTCCTAGGTCTTCTTTTTCTGTTTTTTCCTTTTCTCTTCTCCTTTTTCATTTTTTTCCTCTCTCTCCTCTCCCTTCCCTCTCTCCCCCCCCTCTCCCCCCCCCCCTCTCCCCCCCCCCCCTCCTCTCTCCTCTTTCTTCTCTCCCTCCCCCTGTCCCTCTCTCCTCTCTCTCTCCCTCTCTTCCCTCTCCTCTCTCCCCCTCCCCTCTCCCCTCTCCCCTCTCCCCTCTCTCCTCTTTCCTCTCTTCTCTCCTCTCTCCTCTCTCCTCTCTCTTTCTGAAGACAGGGTTTCATAATGGCCTTGATTTCATTATGTAGCTGAAGATCTGAGGATGACCTTGAGCTTCTGATCCTCCTGCTTTTACCTAAGTGCTGGGATTTTAGGCATGCACCACAATATCTGCTTTATGCAATGCTGAGAATTGAACATAGGGCTTTGTGCATACTGGGCAATCATTATACCAACTGAGCCACATCCCCTGCCAATAAATCTGCTTTGTTTTGAATTATTTTAAGTTCTTTGAAGAGTATTGGATCATTGGAGGCTGTTTTGGTAATAGCTCAGCTAACCAACAGACCTGCTTAAGCCTCAGAAGCAGCCCAGACCCAGGAATCTTGTGCTACTTTATCTCAGAATGAGCTTGGGGTGTGGTGGTGGTGGTGGTAGTGTGGTGGTGGTGGTAGTGGTGTGGTGGTGATGGTGATGGTGATGGTGGTGGTGGTTGTGGTGGCAGGCAGGTGTGCAAGCTTCTGTTTTGCTATGTGCCTTTTAGTGGTGCTGCAGGTTAGTTGCTGAGGGAGCATTAGGATGCAGGATGTTTATCTAAGAGGGTCCTTGGTATCCTTACCCTCGGAGGGGAGAATATTGAAGCAGAACTAGGTTTAAAAAGTTGAGATCTGCTTCAGGCTCGGGGATCACCTTGGCCAAATTCCTGAGGTCTTGAACTACAATTGCCTTTCTTGACTGCAGCTAGATGACCAGATCTTCTTACCCAACACTATTCAATCACCAGATATTGGTTACCTGGAGTGTTGTAATTTTTGGACAAAGTAGCCACTGAAGGGGCTGGCAGTTGGGACAATGAGCCCTTGACATCTGGTTAGTGGGCCACAGTGCCCCCTGCAAGGTGCACTGCTCCCAGCGGAGTGTATGGCAGTACAGGAGCCCAGCAAGGAGAACAGTCTCATTACCACTCAATGCTATTTTCATCCTTGAGTCAAATTTTCTTTTAGTGCTCTTGGAAGATGCCCAAACTCTACACAGCTGTAGAAGAGTTTTTGCATCTATCTATCTATCTATCTATCTATCTATCTATCTATCTATCATCTATCTATCTATGATGTTTTGTGTGAGATTCCCTTCTATGGACACTGCAGCTCCAACAGCCAAATCTATTTTCTCATCTTTCTTTCACATCTCAGAGGAAGAAAGTTCCCTCCTCCTTTTTAAGTCTGGTCACCCTCCTGTAACTTTCACTTGACTGTTTTTCAGTTAGCATACAAAATAGCAGGTTCCCTTATGACGTTTTCATGTATGCACAGCATTATAGTTTGCTCATGTACATCTCCTCATGACCTTCTCTTGTTCCCCTCCCCCCGCTCTTGCTGATGCCTTTCTCCTGGCCCCCATACTCCTATCTATTCATGTCTCCTCTAGGTTCCACATATGTGCTTGTGATAACCATCTTCTTTCCCTCTCCATTACTATTTCTCCTCCATCTTCTCTCTTTCCTCTCCCCAAATAGTCTTCCTCTACCTTCATGTAATATATACAAATGTGTGTGTATGTGTGTGTGTGTGTGTGTGTTTTAAAATCTATCTATCTATCTATCTATCTATCTATCTATCTATCTATCTATCTATTTTACTTAACATGAAGACTTCCCAGTTCTACCCATCTCCCTGCAAATGACATTTCATTCTTCTTTATGACTGAATAAAACTATATTTTATATATTTTTCCCAATATTTTCTTTTTTAAAAATATTTTATTATTTTTATGTGTACAAGTGTATTGCCTGCATGTATGTGAATGCACTCATGTTGTGCAATGTTGCACAGGTCAGAAGAGGGCTTGGATTCCCCTGGAACTGGAGTTAAGGACGGTTCATAGCCACCATGTGGGTGCTGGGAATCAAACCCGAGTCTTCTCTAAGAGCAGTCAGTGTTCTTAACCACTGAGCCATCTCTCCAGCCCCCACCCCAATATTTTCTTTATCTATCATCTGCTTATGAGAGTCTAGGCTGGTTCCATATCTTCACTGTTGTGAATAGTGAAGTTAGACATAAATGTGCAAGTATCTCTGTGGTGTGATAGATTCCATTAGGGATATTACCAGGAGTGGCAAGGTTGGATCATACGGAAGATCTATTTTTAGTTCTTTTGAGTGTATGGAAGCAGAGCAGTAAAGACCACCGACTGGACAACTCCATGGGGGAGGGGTGGGCAACAGTTTATTTGAGGGCAAACAGACCTCTGGGCTGCCTCTTGGGGAGCAGAGAAACAGCAGCAAGCAGGGACAGTCAGACATCTTTTATAGGCAGATAGGTGGTTGGGTAACTTTCCATGATGTAGGCTGGCCAGTTTAGCTCAGGATTGGTTGGTCTCCCAATAAGCAGAGGGACTTTCCTGGGTCTAAGTTTGAACCCGCCATTTTAGAATGTTGGGAGCTGCATCACCATTTTAGGAGCCTGCCAGGAACCTGACATTCTAGCCTTTTGTTGATGAAAAGGGGCAATGGTGGTCTTTCTTTAGCTACTTCCTGCTGGACAGGGATGTCAGCAAAGAGGGGTGGTCTCAAAAGACTGAAACATCGATCTGCAGTGTGGGGTCAGGTGGACAGGTGGTAGTAGGGAGAACTGAGGGAATTTGGTTAAGAGCATCTGGTTCACTGACTGTCAGGTCATCTCATTGATTCCGTCCTGAAAAAAATTCTTATGAGGAGAATGGATTATCAATGGGCCAAGGAGGGGAAGGAGAAGTAAAGAAAAGAGTAATTAGGCACAAATTATAGGCAGGGAACCAGGAGAAATAAAAACAGTGAATTTTCAAATCAGAGTTTCTTGATGAGGACTTCCAAAAGCATTAATCTACTGAGTTTCTCTTTATTTTCCATGGCTAGACTCAGGATTTGCTTTTCAAGCACTTTGATAGTTGTTGGAATGACTAGAATCACAGTGTGAGTTCCCTCCCAAATGGCCTCCAGACAGGGAGAGAGAATAAATTTAGCCATCAATTTTTAGATGAAAATAGTGTTTTTTTCCTTTGGACTGCAGGTAAGCACTGCAGAGTTGATTAGGCCAGGATTTAGAGTTTTACACCTGGGCAGCATTTTCTTATTAAGAACAAAATCATTAGCAAGAAATTATCTAAATAGCATCTTATATGTACTTAAGTCTAATGTCTGGGACGTTCAATCCTTTGGACTCTTTAAGAAATATACCAATCATTTTACTTTTTGGTTATACTTTCCAGTTTGGTGTTTAAGACTATGCAGTTGGCTCAAATAAACCAATTTATTTCTACTCTTAAGGTCATTTAAGGATCTGGTCCTTAGGGGTTACATGGGTTTGGGAGGAGCCCCTGGCTCCTTAGGCCTTTCTTTTCACCAATTCCATCTCTGTGAGGATAAGTCAAAGGTTCTGCTCAACTGTGGTGGTGTTTATTTAGAAGCATCAAGGAGGACACATTTCCTCCGTGTTGACCCTCTTCTTTTCTGACTGGACACTAGTTCAAGTCCATCTGATGGAGTCTCCATGGCCTTCCTGAACAGGAGAACAGATGACTCACCACAGCTACAGGACATTTTGAGAAATGTTCCTTAGTCCCCTGGAACTTAGTCGATCTTGGAGGGCAAGGAACAAAAAAATTGTCCCTTTTAAATTCCCCTGATGAGATTAGTATAGACCTCAAAGTAGGGCTATTAAACACCCAAGAAGGTTAGTTTCACCAATCTG
This sequence comes from Nannospalax galili, assembly GCF_000622305.1. Lineage (NCBI taxonomy): Eukaryota > Metazoa > Chordata > Mammalia > Rodentia > Spalacidae > Nannospalax > Nannospalax galili. The sequence goes on along the minus strand of NW_008342399.1, from coordinate 526,898 downwards.
GTAGTTTTAATTACCATGTAATATGTGGATTAAACTTGCACAAAAACCAAACATTCTATGATAAACCTTGACTAGACATATATTTTTTTCCCTTAAACTAGTTGGCTAAACTATGACCTTAGAAATTTTAAGATTATGTCTATATTATTTCTGTCTCGTCCTTTATATATCATAGCAAACCTGCACAGACCTTCCTCACTTGCATAGACTGTCTCATTTTTTTTCCTATTCTGGAAATATCCAGCCATCATAATCTTCATACATAAGTCCTTCGTAATAAAATATTTACATTCCCATATCCCTCTAACATCTTTCATCTTCCCATTTTCTTTCTTAATAACCATGAGGCATAATAACATTAACAAAATTTCCATCTATTGTGAGAATTCTCTTTCTGAGGATACTAAGCAATGTTTATCCCCTTTCTAAGGTTCTAGTGTCAAACCAATGTTTGATTACATAAGAGTTCACCCTGGGGAACAAATGAGTTTACTGAGTTTACATACAGAGATGACTGAGGGGTTACTGAGGTGTGTGGGTGACCTGAGAGTATTTACACTGGAAAGTCTTTACCCAACATGAATGTTGACTTTTTTATAACCTCATGGGTCAAGCTTTCTCTTCCTAGCCTTCCCCAGATTATATATGTTATTCCTTCCCAAATTCAGGAGATCATTTGTAATTAGGGCAGAATTGCATACATCTGGCTGGGAAGAATAGCTAGATACTCAGGTGAGGACCCAATGACCCTACTTACCCCTCCTTTAATGAAGGAACACAACAGTCAACAAGTCCAATTGTGATGATCCTTGGCAAGTAGGCACAGTTGAAGTCATAAAGATGGTAGTTATTTAGCTCAGAAGAGTGCTGTGTAGCATCATCTTATTAAAAGAACATGGAATCCAAATTACACAATAAGATAATGTAATGAGTTAATATTACTGTGTACACACTGTGTTTTATAAGTTCCCAGGTAAACCTCACAGAAACACAAAACCATTAATAATCTTTTTACTTCACATAGTACAGAAAGTGGTCTACCAAAACCTTGCTTTAAGTTTCAAAGGCATGTACATAGCAAAACATTATCAAATTGAGGTTCACAACCTCCAGCATAATCACTTAAGGAAAACTGTGCTATAACCCTGCTCAGACCTTCAATAAACTTTCTTAATAACACTCACAAACAAATTTACCATTTGTTGTGAGACTTTACCAAGCAATTCATATTTTACCTCATATATATATGGGGGGGATACTTAAAATTAATTTATTGTTTGAGTACTAGGAACCATGTTGTAGATAAGGATTAAAGAGATAACATTTTGACCTGAAAAAATATTTGTGTTAATTTAACAGTTTTAATTTATATATGACTTTAAAGTCAATATGATACCAATTAAACTAATTTTAAGAAACATAAACTCATGTTGACTGTATATGCATATTTAATTATATAAAAGATTCTAGTAACTAAGATTTTGTAATTGCTTTGTAAGAATATGGTTTTTGTTATTTTTAAACCAAAACACCATTGAAACAAACAAACAAATTGGATACCTTAAAACACCTAAGAAGTAAACTAAAACCCCAAATGGTATTTAACAAATAGGATTTTACACCACTGGCTTAGATGCTGTTTTGCATAAGCAATTAGCATTTGAAGTTTTGTGAAACACTTAATAGACCTGAAGACACTGTTTAGTAGATTTTAAAATAATCATGGTACCCGCTTATAAGGCCCTTGAATGTTTCATCACAACATTTGTAAATTTGTACGTGTGTTTCAATTAGGCACACCAAAAATACAGCCAATAATTTTTGTGCACAATAAAATGAGAAAGGAGAAAAAACTAAAGTGGCCACAGTTCAAAAATTGTCAACACAAACAATACATGAAAACAATTATCATGGACACACAGAACACAATTACATGAAATCTCCGTTCTCCAAAGAGTAGGAGACTGCAGAAAACTTATATTCTAGCTCTTTAGTATGTAAAAAGACTTAGTGGTCTAAAGAAAGTGTTGTTTGCCAGGTAGATTTAAGGTAGTATTTCTTTGTGATGGGATTAAAAGATTAAAATTTCTTATCATAAACCAAGTTCTAAGTTTTACAGGTTTTGAAAAAGAAGACTAATATTTAATGTTTCTTACAGAGGGAGATACCTTTACATAAGAAACCCAGTGAAGTGCTAAGTTATTGGTATAACATATACCAGAGGAGACAGGAAAAGGCAATAAACGTTAAGACTTCTGGTTAAGAATAAATAAAATCTAAATTGTACTTAAAATAACCCCATTTAGAAACAGGTTAAACTGTTAAAATTTAAACTCCTATTGTGTGGGTCTGATTTACCTACCTCCTTAGTCTGACATGAGAATGCATTGACCTTGTTACAAGGCAATAGAGACTGTTGGAATCTCTTGCTTTTCTACGATCCAATCAAGAATTCAGGATGAAAACAAAAACAAAAATTGCAAGAGGATTAGGACATATGATTGAATGTCTGCAGTCCAGGGAATTCCTAAGTAATCATGAATCCCTAGAGCTCAGTAGTTCCTGGGTATCGCCATTTTGAATTATACCATATGGCTGAATTAAGATGGCACCACTGATGGTCACCATCAGTTTGAAAATGTTACTAAGATGGCAACCAAGTCATGTGGCTGTCCCTACATTGATGATGTCATCAACCATGATGGAGATCAGGTCACATGGTTGCCTCCCTCTTGGTGAGGTCAGCAACCATGATGGTGACCAGGCCACATGGCCACCTTAGTGAGCTCAGCTCCATGATAAAATAATGGCATAACCCACCAGGATACAGACCCTGTAGGATTCATGTGCCTCACAGATTAAATGTGGACAGCAACCCTTTTTCATTTTTAGAAAGCACCCGGTTAAGTTAGACTTGATGTAACAGGAGAAATTACCCTCAGATATATAGGCCCCAAATAGGAAAGCAAAGCAAAGCAAAGGAATCCGTGGCCTCAAACCAAGAAAGGGAGTCCATATCTCTCACCAGTCATTGCAACAGTGAATTTGAAGCAATGTCCTCGGCTGGAACAGAAACTGAAGGCAGCAGAGAAAATGGGGAGCTATATCCATTGCATACACCATTGTGTTGTTGCTCTGAGATCACATGTCTTGTGGGAGCATGGCCTGTGACTTTCCAGGTACACTGAAATTTAAAATGCTTAGATCTAGTTAGAAAAGCAGTCCCTCAGGGCCACATGGTCTGAGCACTGCTTTCTTGGTGCCCAACAAAGCCTGAGGTCCAAATTTCAAGCCCTTCTGACCATTCTTCTTTCCCCTCAAAAGTCTGAGAAAAAGTTCAGGAAAGAAATAGCTTTTAAAACTTTTTTTTCTTTTGTCCAAGAGCCAAGCAGTTTTGCAGCCTCAAATGCCCTGAGGCAAGATAACAAGATAAAGAAGTTCACCTGCCAAATTCAGCACACTCGTAGAAAATTTCCATAAGGCCAACAAATAAATAAATTATTAGAATCTTGGGGTCCTTAGTTGTCACCAACACGGTATGGGAGAAAGAGCGTCCCCTAGAAGGTTCTCAGTCTTGTTTATAAAAGAATTTACCCAAACAGAAGCTTTAGAATGAAGCCATGAGGCAATGTAGCTTTAGAGTCTACATGGATGTCAGACACAGAGTGGACTGGCAGCCACTTGGCGGGGAGAAGAAAGCTTTAAAGAAAAGTAAAGTACAAGATGCTGGGCAACCTGAAGCAGTAATGAAAGTATGTTTAGAAAAGGGATATAAAGAAGAAGAAAAATTATGCTTCTCTGAAAAAAAATTTAGAAAAGCAGGCAGACTTACAGAAACCTAAACATCTGTGGCTGGATCAGAAGCAGAACAAGGGTTACAGGAGGGGAGAGGGGAGAGGGATCTGGACCAGTTTGCCTGTGCAAGGAATCCATAACTAGTTAGAGAGAAGAGGAGAGACAGCCTTGAGTAAAGGATGGAAGAAAAGGAGACATAAATTAAATTGAAAATAACAGTATCAGTCAGGGATCAGAGACCATCCTCGGCAAAGTGAGGGAAAATACATTGAAAGAGGGCAAAGGCAGACAGAAAGATAGAGGACAGAGAACCTTCCAAGCCCATGGCAAAGAAGGGAGAAGGATGGGGTCCCATGGGGCCCAGTGGGGAGCTCCTGGAGCTTCCGAGCCACCTAAGTCCCAGTGAAGATGCAGCTGTGAGAGGCTGCCACGATTGCTGTTCTGAGTGAGAAAAGAGCCCAAATTGCTTGTCAAGGTGTCCCAAGGACAAGGGAGGGGCGCCTCCAGCAGGGCATGGGAAGATGTTCCTCATACAGGTAAACTGAATCGAATCCCAGAGAGAAGGGAAGACCTCCAGGCAGGAAGGTAGAAGGAGGAGGGAAAGTGAGAGACAAAGAGGAGAGGGATGGGGGTGGGTAACAGGTAGAGAATGGGAGAACTGGAGCCAGGTATGGAGAAATCCTAGGGTGTCTGAAAAAAGGAGAAAAATAGACATTAGAGACAATTCCAATGATAAGGAGATTTCAAAGCGAAGTTCAGAAGATATCACCTGGCTTCTTCTCCTGCCCTGCTCCCAGTAAAACTGAATAAGAGGACAGAGGAGGAGGAAGAGGAGGAGGAGGAGGGGAGGAGGAGGAGGTAGAGAAGTAGATCTACAGTTCTGCAGGCGAGCACTTACTGGAACTCTGTCAGAGGGTGAGGGGACAGAGGAAAGCAGATGTACTCATAATCTTAGACTTGATGTGGTGAGTGGTGGGAGCCAGCATTGACAAGATGGTCTGTATCACAGGCAGCAACAGTTTAGTTTGGTAAAAGGAGGAATCAGGTCATAAGTAATCCAGTCATTCCTCCTGTGTTTTGGCACCATATGTATGGAAGCAGAGCAGTGAAATCCACCAACCAGACAACTCCACTGGGTCGGGGCGGGGGGCGGGGGGCAGCAGTTTATTTCAGGGCAAACAGACCACTTGGGGAGCAGAGAAATAGCAGCAAGCAGGGACAGACATTTTTTTATAAGTAGTTAGGTGCTTGGGTAACTTTCCATGACGTAGGCTGGGCAGTTCAGCAGGATTGGTTGGTCTCCCAATAAGCAGAGGGACTTCCCAAGGCTAAGTTCGAACCTGCCGTTTCAGAATGTTGGGAGTTGTGCTGCCATTTTAGGAGTCTGCCAGGAATGTAGAACTTTCATACTGAGTTCCACAGTGCCTGTAATATAGGGTCCTTAGTCCCAGTCACCAAAGAATTTGAGAATGGACTCAAATGGAAGCTTTAGGACAATTCTTTTTTTAGAATTTAAGGAAAAATCCTCAGGGTGGGCAAGCTGCCTGTTTAGAGCCACCATGGAGGTCAGACAGAGAGCTGGTGGACTAGCAGCCATGTAGTGGGGAGAAGGGAGCTTCAGAGAAAAAGTAAAGAAATACAGTGGAGCTTCAGAGAAAAAGTAAAGAAATACAGGATGTTGGGGCAGTCCAAAGAGTCAGGGAAAGCATGTTTAGAAAAAAAGTCTGAAGAAGAAAAGGAGAGGTTATACTTTTCTGAAGAATTCATAAAATGTGAGACCTCATGTAACCAGGTCCACAAGAACTGCATTAAGAGGCAAGTATTCCAGGCAGAAAAAGTTCACCATCTCATTAACACACTGGGTATTCTCCCCACCCCATTAGCTTGACTTAAGGTGAATCTGCCTTCCTAGGGGTGGTCCTGGCCAGGAGACTGACCTGGAAAAACTGGAAAGATTCCAACCAGTCCAAAGGTTCTTATTGTCCTGACGAGCCTTCTCCCAGGGGGCTTCTCGCTACTGTAACAGCTGCATTAACTTACATTCCCAACAGTGGTGTGTAAGGGTTCCTTATAAGGTACAAACATGTCATTTTCTTTCTTTCTTTCTTTCTTTCTTTCTTTCTTTCTTTCTTTCTTTCTTTCTTTCTTTCTTTCTTCTCTACCCTCCCTCCTCCCTTCCTTCCCTCCTTCCTTCCTTCCATTCATGGGGCTTTTTGCTACTCTAACATTCCCCCCTCTGGAGAGGTAACCCTAAAATCTTTTAGGGATTAGATAACAGCTCCCAAATACTTTTGACATTTTTGGCCTTTGGAACAGAGTATGTTGCTAAGAGGCCGAAGGACATCTCTCTCTCTCTCTCTCTCTCTCTCTGTCTCTCTCTCTCTGTCTCTCTCTCTCTCTCTCTCTCTCTCTCTTCTTTCTGTCTTTCTGAGACAGGGTTTCCTTGTAGCCCTATCTGGCCTGGAACGTGCTATGTAGACCAGGCTGGCCTGCATCTCACAGAGATTGCCTGCCTCTACCTCCTAAGTGCTGGGTGGCGTGTGCCACCACACCTGGAGTCATTTGTTTTCTTGATGATAGCCACCTTGACTGGAGTGAGATGAAATCTCAATGTAGTTTTGATTTGCATTTCAACTTGACCTTTCTTGCCCTCCTATTACCTTTGCCCTCTCAGTCTCTCAAGTTCCCTCAAACTCTCTCCTATGCAAGATGAGGCCATAGGATATTATCTTGTAAACAATAAGGTCTTAGTAGGGTAGTAACACAATGATGATGGCGTTTGGGGGTAAGCACTCAGGTGACTGTATTAGATGGGTTGGCAGACCCCAACGTGGAAGCAGGGAGACCAGGAAGGAGATGCAGCTAACTAAAGAAATACAACTTCATATACCCTAAGCAGGGTCCCAGAGCATTCTAATTGATAGTTTCTGGTTCCTCATCTCTCTGTGCAGCTCACAAGGCTTGCATTGGTCAAATGTCTAACAGTGAAGTGGATGTGGTTATTGGAACTGTTCAAGACTGGCTGTACCTCAGCTCCCACATTCTCCCTGTGTCACCCCAACAGCTGACTTACCTTCTCTTAGATTCAGTTTCCTCAGCTGGAACATAGCTTGCTGAGACCCTATATTAGTTACTTTTCTGTTGCTGTGATAAAATACCATGACCCAAAGCAACTTATAGAAGAGTTTATTTTGGCTTACAGTTCTAGAGGGAGAGTATCCATAATGGTAGCAAAGGCATGGCAGGGCAGCAGGAGCAGGAAACTGGCTGATCACATTTCTGTCCACACGCAGGAAGCAGAGAAAATAGGCAAGAAGTCGGGGGAGGCTATAAACTCTCAAAGCATGCTCCCAGTGACACACCTCCAGCAAAGCTCTACCGCCTAAAGGTACCATATAGCACCACCAACTGGAGACCAAGTATTAATACATAAGCTGATGGAAGACAAGCTTATTCATACTACAACAGGCCCTCTCAAAGAGTTGTCCAGGGAAGGGCATTTGGTGGGATAACAGGTAAAAATTTGTATAGCATTTAGGGCTTAGTAAGGATGCATAAACTTTCTCTGAAAGTCACTCTCACAAAAGCAATTGATAATTCAGATGCCCCCGATCAGGAACTGCTTCTCTGGCTCTTTTTAATAATTACTCCAACTCCTTTGCAAGTTTTCATTTAGACCCAATATCCACATCCTCCACTCACCTTTACTGGGGAAGAAACATCTTTTCAATTGTGCCATGGGCTGAGTAAATTCAAGATTGCACAAATAAAAACACACAGGTGAGTGAACTTAAGAGATGCTTGTGAGTGCTTTGAGCCCAAATTGTTTGTGCTTTCTCCATTCAGGGGCGACCTGATACATTGTCTCTGAATACTAGGCTACATATGTCAAGATGATCTCTCAGCACTCCTAAGAGCTGGAGGCACCTATCATTATGTGTTAACCCCCTACAGTGAAATAATATTAAGCAAGAGACTTTAAAGAGTGTTATTTCTGCCTTTAGGGTTTAGCTTCAAAGCTGAAAATTCTTCTTCATGAGTCCCTAAAACTTTGTTTTAAATCAACAAGCAAAGAATTTGCAACCAGGAAGGGCAGAGCAAAAACAAATTCTTTCATATACTTGAATCTCAAAGAATTGCTCTGAGCTTTTCCTTGTTTTGGTAGCAATTTGTAGAGGTGTAGCAGGGTTTGGCCACAGCTACATTAATGCTTGTAAAGGAAATAGAGGTTAAGTATATCTAATCAGATGAGTCAAGTATACATATATAATCAAGTAAATATTAAAAACAACTTTGTGTTGAAGAAGTTGACCCTTTTTCATTTATCTTGTGATTGCCAGAATTATTTTCTGCTTTGCATGCTGCCTTGTTTATCTTGACACTAATCTGGCTGAGGGATATAGAGGCTTCTGTGTCAGCCTTGAGTCAGGACTCCAGTGCACTTACCCTGTCAAATACAGGGGACCTTGGACAAGTTACTCAATCCTCTAAAACTTCAGTTTTTCTGATAGTAAAATGAGGTCTTACTACTTTCTATTATAATGTATATAAAATATCATAGTATGTTCAAAGTGCTTAAAATGAAGTATTAAAAATGTTGTTTTTCCTCTCCCATTGACCCACAATTTTCAAAGTATCTAAGGATTTTGTCACCCGATGTCAGCTGCTGCCATCTTTCCTGTCCTTACCGTTTTCTTATGCAGAGTGCTATTCTTGGTGTGGTTGCCATAGCAAGTTGAGAGACAAAAAAGTAAAACTGCTGAGGCAATTTCAGTCAATGGGTTCCAAGGCAGGCTCTGCCACTTTTCAAATGTGGGATTTTGGGGTGCTTTACCCTGAGCTCTCTGTGCCTCAGTCTCCTTATCTGTAAAATGTGGTTATGAATATTTCTGCCTAGGGCTGTACTGAAGCTGAAATGAGTTAATACCATTCCCATGGTATCTGGCAACCACAAGAACTCTTATTGTAATTGTTGAGCCTGGTTGATGTTTGTGGCTGACTATTCACTCCTGGCTCCTCCTCCTTGGGAACCGCCTCACTCTCCATCCCCTCTGCCACCACTCCCATGTCTCTGGTGTGATGGTATTATGCAAACGGATATGTATTCAAGTCACAGCTGTTTAGCTCAGGAGTAGACATCTTGACTGAGCTAGAAAATTTAACAGCTTCCCAGAGAACTCAGGCCAGTGAACTGTGAGTTACTAAGTTGAAAAGTTGGGTACACTCAGGTCTGAGGCCATTACCATGACCTTGATACATGAATAGAGAATGCTTTTCTGCTAAGATGAGCACACAAGTTGGGGAAGATATGAGAGAAAACCAGAGGAGAGAGAAGAGAAGCCATGTCACCCATAAGCAATGGTGAGTCTTGGAAGATGAATGCTCCAGTTCCTGACATCGGCCTAAGTAAAGCGATCTGCTTGCATTGCGTCCAGATCTCCAGATTCTCGCTAATCACCTTCCAGTTCCCAAACTTTCTTAGAAGAGCTTAAACAATCCTCTGCTGTGTGTATGCAAATACGATGAAAGCACTGAACTTCAGGAGGAAAGTGGTTTGTGTTCATGGTTGGCAAGTAAGTTTCATTCACTCAGTGACGGGATTCTGGTTGTGTGTACAGCGTTCCATGTGCTCCTGCTTCTAACTCACTACCGTCCACTCCTGCCGCTGAGAAGTCTGTCTCGAAGCTGGCCCATGGCCTTGGCATTTAAAAGTACTAGAAGGACTTCCTGGATGGGACAAGTGTTTCACGAAATTAGAATTACCCTCACCAACTATAAGCTGAAGCCCCTGAAAAGGTGCAGGCTTAATTGAGAAGCAAAAGGAGAGAATCTCAATGTGAAAGGACTGTGTCACATGACCACTGTGTCACATGACCACAAGAGAGCATTACAAGAATGAGAATCACAAAAAAACACCTGATGGGGACTGAGGAAATAACTCAGTAAAGGACTCGAAACACAAATATGAGGACTTGAATCTGGATCCCCAGCACTTATGTAAAACGTTGGGCAGCATGTTTGTATAATCCCAGCATTGGGGTTGGGTGGAGACAGACAGATTCCCAGAGCTTGCTGGCTAGCCAACCCTGCCAAATCAATGAGGTTCAGTGAGAGACCCTGTCTCAAAAAATAAAGTGGGGAGTGCCTGACTTGGTCTCTGGGGCTAAGAAATGGAAACAACCTAAATGTCCCTCAAGGAAAAAGGAGAACAAGAGGGGTACTTTAACTAGGGAGGGAGGAGGGAGCGTTAGACAGGGAGAGAGAGAGTAGAGACAAATAATGCATAAGTGATGCGAAAAACCAAATCGAAGCTCAATAGTTCAAAAGCCCACTGAAAAAATACCCATACAATATCTGTACATGAGTGCATGAGCATAGCTGATAACAAGAAACACAGTGCCAGGCAGGAGAAACCTCCCTTCGATTTGTTGGTCAGAGTAGTCCAAGAGACTCCAAAAATGATACAGACTATTGCCACAGTCCTTTGATTGCCTCTCAGAACTTGAAGGTAAGTAAGACCCTATAGCTGAATACAGGACATACTTTGAACACAGCGCTTGGAACAATGGAACTCGAATTGACCTGGAAGACAAGTTCTTACAGCTTTGGAGGACACTATTTATGCAAGCTGCCAAGGGAGAAAATCAATCAGTGGTCCAACCCCAGATTTACAGCTTAATACCACGGCAATGACTGGCACCACAAACTATATCAGTGTAGTAGTAGCACTTTGAATCTTGGGGGCAATCAACAGCTGTCTCACTGAACTTAAAGCCCACTCAACGGGAAGGAACTCATGGGTGGCACTGTAAACACAGGCAAATACACATGACTGGAGAGGTCATAGATTCTAGAGAAAGCCCTATGTCTGTCACATCCCCAGACAAACATAATATGTTACTATATACTAAGTATGGGTTCTTATATTTATAAGTATACCAGTCACTACTCACCAAAGAAGCTTCTTTTGCAGTAGATGGAGTCTAGTATAGAGTTCCACAACTGGTCACACACAGAGATTAAGTGTCTGTGAGATGCCGTACCCTATGTGACATATCTACAATGGAGCCTCTACACCTACGGCACTTGGAACACAGTGGAACAAAGGGTAGAGAGAATATTAATGAATCTCAACTCTCATCAGTGATGCTTCTTCGTTCAACAGAGGACGATGGACACAGAAGGCCACAAGTGGCCAAAGTGTAGAGAATAAGAGACTGCACAGTGTGTGTCCCTGGATAAGACTCCAATATTAAACCTTGCCCACCCAGGGCTCAGGGACCATTGCAAAAGAGGGGGCAGAGAGATTTTAAGAGCCAGGGGTGGTAGATGACCATAAGGAAAAACAGAGTCTTACAGCTCTCGGAACTTGCTCATATAAACTTACAGCAATGGTGACAGCATGCACAAGACCCATGCAAGCTCAATCATATAAAAATCAGCATAGAGCTGGGGAAATGGACAGGAGATCCCAATCTTAGGCAAAGAGCTATTGGCAATTAATTACTGCCTGGTGAGAGAGTTGATCTTCTTTAAAGGAGTGATGCTAGATCTAAATAGGACCCTGTGGATGAGCTCACTCCATGAGACAGTAGGGTACACAAACTTGACTCTATAGACTTTAGCATATAAGACAGAATACGTGAAATCCTGTGAGCAGACTATGGAGAGAGGAGTGCAGACACGGAAGGTCTAAATATGATTTAAATGTATTGTATGAAATATATTTTGTGTTGAATTCACAAAAATTCAACAAAATATACATTGACAAAATAAATAAAAAAAAATAAAGCGGACATCAATTGAGGAAGACTCTTGACATCAACCTCTGGCTTCCACAGTCAACACAAATGCATGCACACTTGTGTGCACATGTACACACGGACACAAATATATATATGTGTACATATACCACACACACACACACAAATATTAATAATAAAGAAAAACACCCTGTGGTGAAGGCTCACTTCCAGATGAGAATCTGCAAGAAATTCTTTTACTTACACAATCCTCCTAGATTGTGAAGCACATGGCATTGATCAAGACTGAGCTAGGGTGGGAGGTGCAAGTCACCAGGGTGGACGTCTCAGTCCACTGTTTTACTACATTGATTTATTGCTTGCTAAAAAAGAAATGAGGACCGGAGATGGAGAGATGGCTCAGGAATTAACACTAGCTGCTCTTGCAGAGGACCTGGGTTTGATTCCCAGTGCCCACGTGGCGGCTAACAACCATACATAACTCCAGTTCCAGGAGATCCAGTGCTGTCTTCTGACCTCTGCAGGCACTGCACAACACGGGGCACTTACATACATGCAAGCAATATACTCATACATAAAATAATAAATAAAATGTTTAAAAAATGACATATACCATGCACACACACACACACACACACACACACACATTCACACATTTCTCTTTAAATGAAGAAATAAAATGCAAAGTTTTGTTTACAATAGTTCACTCAATTCTTTTAATTTCTTTGAATTCTAACTTTTAAAAACCAGAGATGATGCTCTATCATTAAAATTTCTGTTTATGGGTCATTAGTTGGCAACTTGATTCGGCACTCCTTCAATCCTGTTGAAATCAAAGAACTGGAAATTATTTGACTTGCAAAATAATTTGGCATTATATTCACTTATTTTCTCAGTTTCTGGGAAGTAAACCAAAAACACAAAGACTTATTGACTGATTAGCAAATTTCTACTATTTTACTAAGAAGCCAGTATTTACCTGATGTATTATTATTTTTCTTTCAAGACATGGATTCCCTGTAGCCCCAGCAGGCCTGGAACTCGCTATATAGACCAGGCTGGCCTCGATCTCACAAAGATCTGCCTGCTTCTGCCTCCTGAGTGGACCACTATGCCCACCTGGTATTTTTTTTTATTTAAAAAATTTTAGTGTGTGTGTGTGTGTACCACAGAGTGCATGTGGAAGTCAGAGGACAACCTTGGGCATCTGTCCTCTCTTCCCCTTGTTGAGGCAGGTCTTTCTTATTGTTTCTGTTGCTACACTGTATATTCCAGCCCTTCTGGTCAGCAGCTTCTAGGTGATTTTCCTGCCTCTACCCGTCATCTTGCTGTATGAGTGCTGAGATTGCAGATGTGAACCACAGCATTCAGCTTTTTGTGATTTCCTGGGATCAAGCTCAGGCTGTAAGGCTGGCATAGCAAGCACTTGTACCTACTGAACCATCTTGCTAGCCTAATGCAATGTATTTTTTAAAACTAGGAATATATTGTTAATTTTATTATGCCTTTGCCAATATAATGATTCTGATATTTTTGCTAGTGATTTTTCTTTATCATAGGCTTTTATGTAAGTTTTTAATTGAATTTTTGTGTATTTCATATAGAATATCTCAATCAACCTTAACCATCTCATACTTCCTTCCCCACTGGCACCCACCTATAGCCCCCCTCTACTGGAACCCATACATTCTGCCATTTGTGTTAAGGCCTATTGTGTCAAGTTAGTGTCCCCAGACGTTCCTCAGTGCAAGTTCATCTCCTGAGTTCCAGTCAGCTTATCTAGAGTCTCTCTCTTTAAGATCAGCTTTTCCTCACTCAACAGTAATACGCTGCCAATATTTTTTCAGCTAATAATGGTGTCTGCTGCCCATTTCCCCAGTTCTGTGCTGGATTTTTGTCTGCTTGAGTTTGTATTGGGTCTTGTGCATGCCAACACCATTGCTGTAGGTTCATATGATCAGGGTCCCAAGAACCTGTAGGACTCTATTTAAATATGGTCATGCACCTCCTCCCTGGCTCTTACGATCTTTCCGCCGTCTCTTCTGCAATGGTCCCTGAACCCTGGGTGGGTGGAGTTTAATATAGGGGTCCTGTCCAAAGACCTACATTCTGCAGATTCTTACTGTCTGTGTTTCGACCGTTTATGACCTTTTGTGTACCCAGCCCTCTGTTGCATCAGGGACCTTCATTAATGAGAATTGAGAGATTCATTAGTGTCCTCTTTACACCTTGTTCTATGTTCCATGAGCCTTAGGTGTAGAGGTTGCATTGTAGATGTGCCACTTTTGTTTGGGAAATTCACAGAGAATCTCTGTGTGTGACCAGTTGTGGTACTTTGTAATAGTCTCTGGTGCAAAAGAAGCTTCTTTGATGAGTGGTGACTAGGATATTTGTCTGTAAATATAAGGATACGCATTTTGGAAATAGTAAGAAATTACATTAGTCTAAGGATATGACCATCTTGGGGTTTTCTCTAAGATCTATGACCCCTCCTTCCATGTGTATTTGGCTAGGTTTACAGTACCACACATGAATTTCCTCCCATTGAATGGGCTTTAAGCCCAATTAGGTAGCTGTTGATTGACCCCAAGATAGAAGTGCCACTACTGTCATTTGTTGTGCCAGTCATTGATGTGGTTATTTGGCTTTGAAGCTGGGATTGGACCATTGATTGATGTTCTCCCTTAGCAGCTTGCATAGTGCTCTCCAAAGCTATGAGAGCTAGCCTTCGCGAAGGTGGTTTCCAGGTCAGTTCCAGATCCATTGCTCCAAATCCTGTGTCTGAAGTGGGTCCTGTCTTCAGCAATAGGGTCTTACCTTCAAATTCTGGGAGGTAATCAAGGCTGTGGCAATAGCCTGTGTAATCTTGGAAGTCTCTTGGACAACCCTGGCCAACAACTCAAAGAAAAGTTTCTCTTGTCTGGTACTGTTTCTTGTTATGTAGCCCTCAGCTCTACACATGGACTCATGTAGAGATGTTGTATGTGTAATTTGTCATTAGGTTGTTGGACTAATATGATTCCCTCTGGTGCTGAATAGAAAGTCTATTCTTTGCTGCTTGGGTAGAATAGTCATTAGATGTCTCATAGGTCCATTTGATATATGGTATTGCTATTCTTTATCTGGTTGACCTGTCTAATGGAGACAGTGGGGTACTAAAGTCCCCTACTATTAGTGAGTTGGGATTAATCTGTGTCTTAAAGTCTTGTAGTACTGTTTTTATGAAGTTGGGTGCACCAGAGTTTGGTGTGTATATGTTCATGATGTAACATTTTCTTGATCAATTGTTCCTTTGATCAGAATGAAGTGATCCTCTTTATCTCTTCTGATTAGTTCTAGTTTAAAGTCTATTTTGTCAGATATTAGAGTGACAACTCCTACTTATTTCTTAGTATCATTTGCTTGGAATATTTTTTTGCCATTCTTTCACCTTAAGGTAGTGCCTGTCCTTGAAGGTGAGATGGATTTCTTGCAAACAACAAAAAGATGGATTTTGTTTCCTAATCTGTTCCACTATCCTGTGTCTTTTGACTGGGGAGTTCAGTTCATTGATATTTAAAATTATCATTGAAAGATGTATGTTGGTTCCCGTCATTTTAATTTCTGTTTGCATTCTTGGTCTAAATTTGTGTTTCCACACTTGTACCTTCATTTAGTTTCTTACTGCTGCCCCTTGGGTATAGTTGTTCCTTTTTTCAGCTCTTGTGTTGCTTCAAGAATTCTCTGAAGGGCTGTTTTTGTGCACATGAATTCTTTCTGCCTATTCATGTTGTGGAGGATTTTTCTTTCCCCTTCAACTATCATAGACATTTTGGCTGGGTAAAGTATTCTGGGTTGGCATCTGTGGTCATTCAGAACTGGGAATACATTGGTCCAGGCTCTTCTGGTTTTCGTAGTTTGCATTGAGAAGTCAGATGTAATTCTGATGGGTTTTCCTTTATATGTGACTTGTTTTCCTTTGCAGCTTTTAATCTCCTTTTTTGTTCTGTACATTTAGTGTTTTTACTATGCTGTGCTGTGGGGAGTTTCTTTTCTGGTCCTGTCTATTTGATGTCCTATGGGCTTCTTGTATTTGTATGGGCATGTCTTTCCTTACTTTTGGACAATTTCCTTCTACAATCCTAAGATCTGGTCAATACCATTATCCTGAGATTCTTCTTCCTTTATGCCTATAATGCATACATTTGGTCTTTTCATAAATCCCATATTTCCTGCATATTCCATTTCTGTTTTTTTAATTTGTTTTTTATTTTTCATAATCTTTGCTTGAGTGGTCCAAGTCATCAACTTTATCATCCAGTCTTGATATTCTGCTTTTCATTTCATTCATTCTATTAGTGAGGCTTTCTCCTGTCATTTCAAATTGGGTTATTGAGTTTCACTTCCTTCTTCATTTCAGCCTGAGTTTTCTTAAGTATTTCCATCTCTTCTGTGAATTCAGTCAGAAGTTTATCCCTATAGTTCTTTGATTTGTTTGTGTATTCTTTAAATTCGTTGAGTACCTTGACATGTTTATGATTGTTCTTTTAAATTCTGTGTCCTGGGTTATTGCTAGGGGATTCTTCTTGTAGAACTCTTCTGTAGGACTGGAGGAGTTTGGTTTTCCATATTATTTTTTTGTTATGATTTTGGCATGTGGATTTCTTCTGTTGTTTGTGATTCTGGTGTGAAACTCAAGCCTTCCTTTGTTGAGTTGAAGTCTGATTCTGTTTGTATACTTGATGTGCCTTGGTTGTTTTCTTATTGGGTATGAAAAGCTGGTTAGTCTAGGTTTCAGGTTCTCTTTTTTGATTTTATATTGGAGGGACTATATGGCTATTCAGGAGTTCCCACAGAGTTTCAAGTCAGGCACCAATCAGATACTCTCGGGCTTCCTCCTAAGGTCTGGGCCCCCACTAGCCAGTGGGCACAGGACAATTTGAGAAGGTTGCTAAGTGGAGGCTGGATTTAGGTGCTCTCAGACAGTCTGAAAAGGTCTGGGCCTGTACTAAAGGGCAGAGAAGCTCAGTCCTGTAGCAGTGGGAAGGGCTGCATGTGGTCCCAATATAGGGGGATGGACACTTTGTATTAGAGAGCTCACTGCCATGCAGAGGTAAGAGGGTAGTCCAGAGATCTGGGGTGCTAAGAATAAAAGTGGACCTGTGCCCAAGGCTAGAAAGGAAACAGGGTGTGGGGTTGGAGAAAACTGGAGTTGTTAGGGCTCTCGGGGAGTCAAGGTGCAGTGGGCAGGATCAGACTTACAGGGGAAGGCTGGTCTCGGAATAGGTGGGGGTAGGGACAGCCAGGGTAGAGGGCTAGTCTTGGGAGCCCAAAGGCAAGCTGGGAGTAGGGACAGCCTGTGTCACAGGCTTCTAATACAAATTTTTGATAAGCTGAAGATGATATAACTTATTTAACTTTAGGAAATATTGGCATGAATCCAATTGGCAAGATCCAGATTAATTTTCAATCAAATTAAATAAATTAGAATTACTTCCTGCCAAAAGATGGCTTCTTCAATAGAAATAAACATTTTGGCACCTGTTTTGAGAAATATTATAATATCTAAAGAGAAATAAGTTATGAAACACATCTTAAGACAGGTCAAGATTAAAATGATGACACTGAAGTATAATTAGTTTATTTTTATAATGCTATAGAGAATCATAAATGAATATTTTCTTCTATTTTTTAATTATGCAAGGTAATGTGCAGGTTAAAAAAATCTATAAGTGAAGAAAGAAGTTCAATGAATTAATTGGTAACTGATAATTGGTATGATAATATAATATTTGGTAAACTTTTGTGCATGTGTTCAGATGAAAGTCTGGTTTTGGGTTTTAGAAGACAAAGTAGAATCATGTATAAAATTAAAAACAACTCCATTAATTTTATTGGACATTCTTCTCTATATTTAATAAAAGATAATGTTATATGCCAATAAAAGTTAATTATTTGTCAGTGAGCATGTAATTACATTTCTGAAAATTGGAGTGGAGAATATTAAGTATTTTATTAGAAGAACTAACATGAGAAGTGACAGTAGTTGGGAGATATATATTATGTAATTTGATAAAATAGATTTTATATATATTATCAATAACACATACCAAATGAAAGACAATTGCTTTAAATTTTTGTTCAAGACATTTATTTTGGGGAACCTTGAAAACTGAACATTATTTATGTGAGAGAATCAGTAGAAATTTGCACTGTTTTGACTATTTGTGTTTTTCTCTCCAGGTAGTGACATATTCCAAATAACTATTTTGGAGAATAGTTGAAGATTGTAACTTTTATTTAAATATTTGAATAAAAACCATCTAAAGGCTTACTTTTATTTTCTGTTTATGTGCATGTATCTGTGTGAGTGTATACAACACGTGTGCAGCTACCCATGAAAACTAGAAGGTGTTGGATCCCCTGGAGCTGGAGTTTCAGGTGGTGTGAGCCACCTGATGTGGGTGCTGGGAATCAAGCTCAGGTCCTCTGGAAGAGCAGCAGTAAGTATTTGTAACCACTGGGCCATTGCTCCAGCCCTGGCAAAAGCTATTTAGAGAGCTCTACATTTCTCTGCTCTCTTTGGTTGTGCTGGAGCTTGCCTTGGAAGTGAAGTATTGTGATACAAGCCAGTGGATGAAAGAAGAAAAGTATAAAAAGCAGGAAAAAGCCTCAAAACCCAACCACTCACTCAAACAAACAGAAACCTTCTATTCCACCAATGCACCCACTCTAAATCTACTGGGACAATAAGTACCATAGTTTCAGTGCCCAAGAATGTGGTGTCTGTCTGGTGTCCAGAAAGACCTGCTGTAGCTGACTACATGAGATGAGTGCAGAGTTCAGCTTTCTTTTACACGAATCAGAGAAATTATTTGGTAATAGATTAACTTTAGGAGAAAGTACAGACAAAAGTTGAAGATCTGAAAAGAAAAATTTTCAAAGAAATGCAAGTGAACACATGGCTTTGGAAAAAATGTATAAAGCTTCCTGAAAATATTGATCTAAATGTTTGTGTTGAAAAATTGAATTTTTGTACTTTTTTCTTTTTCTTTTAAAAATGTATTATTAAAGCTATTAAGGCAGAATTAAATGGAATAAGAAAGGGAGGAAGGGAGGATGGAAAGAGGGAGGGAGGGAGGGAGGGAAGGAGGG
>NW_008342399.1:491690-507964 GCF_000622305.1 Nannospalax galili | reverse complement strand
GGGACGAAATGGATAAAGAAGATATGAATGGATGGTTGGGAAAAGGAAGGGAGGGGTGGAGGGAAGGAGGGAGGGAGGGAGGAAAGAGGGAGGGGTGGAGGGAAGGAGGGAGGGAGGGAGGAAAGAAGGAAGGAAGGAAGGAAAGAAGGAAGGAAGGAAGGAAGGAACGAAGGAAGGAAGGAAGGAAAGTAGGAAGGGACAGTTGTACTTGCCATACACAACCTACTGCCCACATTCCTTCCACAGCTCCATGGTTCCTGACCATCTTCCTATGTAATACTCGTCGGTTTGATTTTTTTTTTTCCCTGTTTTTATCTTTTGTGGGTAATGCTGGGTAATATTCTAGGTCATACCCCAAATCCATCTAAAAACTCATCACCAATAGTTAGCAATGGATCTGTGCTTCTGAGACCCTGTCTTAGTTTTACATTCTTATTGCCACAGATTATCATAGAACCAGGGGCTTAAAACCATGCAGCCTAATCTCTTAGGCCTGCAGAAATCAGAAGTCCTAGAATGAAGGGGTCAACAGGGCTATGCCCCCTCCTGAGGCTCCCAGGCAGAAGCAACTACTCATCCTTTCACAGCTCCTAAGGACACCTGTGTTCTTGGCCCATGGTCCTGTGCCTCATCTTCAGAGTCAATAGCGAAGCATCCCCAAATCTTTCTTTGATTCTTCTAACATCTGCTTTTATTTGCAAGAATGTTTACAATTGCATTCATCCCACCTGGACAATCCAAGCTAAATTTCCCCATCACAAAGGCAGCTCACAAGTAACCTGCATTTTAATCCTCTTTGCCTTTTAACCTCATATAGTTAAAGGTTCTAGAGACTGGACACTGACATTCTTAAGAGGACATGATCAGCCTACTACAGACCCTAAAATCAGTGTATCACCAAATTCCTGGAAATTTCTGGAAAAAATGGGGCCATTTGGTGTTATTATCATTCTAAGTTGTTTGCCTGCCAACAATGCACTGAGCTCTTCACTGAAACATATTTAGGAACAGTCTCTGCTCAATGTGCTTACAAATATGATTATTGTTAACATTTTCAATTATTTAACATTTATTGAACACCAACCATGCGCTAAGTACTCTCTAAAACATACAATTAGTCATAGTTGATGCCTGAAGCTCTTACTATTTAAAATTAGACAGACAAGTCTAAAATTAGACAGATGCTGACATCTATAAATAGCAAAGCTTTGTGAGAGAACTGGAGAGCCCAGACTAGTCAGACAGTGCTTTATGTTATTGTTCTCCTAACTCGTCTCTAGTGTCATGAACCCTAAAAATGTATACTCATCAGAAAGTCCATTTTCTGAAACATCTCTTGCTAGGAAGAAATGCCATATAAATCCCATTTATAAGTGATGATTTTTAAAGTTTAAGACAACTGCATCGTGGTACTTTCTTCAATTCTTGTGACAGATAAAGTCTTCTTGTGATTAGTAAGATTCAGCAATGAGATGGGCATAGTGGTATATACCTTTAGTCCCAGCACTGGGGAGGCAGTGGCAAGTGGATCTCTGTGAGATTGAGGCCAGTCTGGTCTATATAGGGAGTTCCTGGCCAGCTGGGGTTACAGGGAGTCCTGTCTCAAAAAAAAATTTAGTCATGAAAAATACCACAGTATAAAATTATTTGCTAACTGAAGAAAGAAATTTCCAAAAGCCAGTGCTGTGAATCATGAGAAAAGCTCTAACAAGCCCAGAGTCG
The DNA here is from genome assembly GCF_000622305.1 of Nannospalax galili. Lineage (NCBI taxonomy): Eukaryota > Metazoa > Chordata > Mammalia > Rodentia > Spalacidae > Nannospalax > Nannospalax galili. The sequence continues at coordinate 506,242 of NW_008342399.1, read as the reverse complement.
TTCAGAAGACAGTTCCACATTGGAACTCAAGAACAATCAGGAAACTATTCTCACAGCTTAGAACACTGGACCAACCAATGTCTTATGTTGGCTAGTTGAATCATGAACACTATTTATTCTAAAATCTCACTGAATTTCCTGGTAATAATTTGCCCCATGCACCTTTTATAGGCCAAAGAGTTGGCAGAAACGAATTCATTTCATGCATTTGGCCTTTTGTTGGAAAATGGAACCATGTTTATAATACTATTTGATGTGTCAATGTATTTTGATTGATGAACTCTGAGGATAAAATCACCTCATTCACCGAACAGTCCATTAAGAGCCTGAAGTAAAGCAAATTGCTTAAGATCATGAAACTAATGACTATCAGAGTTGGAACAGGAATCACAGTCACCTATGGGTGTTTCTTCATTTTACCTTGATGCTCCCCATTTGCCTCTCACCCTGGCCTTTCCTACATCTACTTCAAAACCTACCTTTCTCTACAACATGCTGACACAGGAGAAGGGGGTGTGTTTCTGCTATGCCATGTATCTGTTATCATTTGTTCCAAAATGTTCTTCTCCAAGTTGGGAAGTGGGCTGTGGTAGCATCAGTCTAGTTGCCAGGAAGGGTCCAAGCCATAAAATTTCCTGACCAGCACTGACATGAGTCTTCAAAGTCAAGGTTATTGATGGAGTTTGAGCTCACCTAGCTGACCCATCAGTTAGCACTCAGCACCAATATGGATACACACCAGGGCCCGATCTCACCACAGTGCACAGAGCTGCCGTGCTAGGCAGTTCCATCACAACATGGTGACAATTTGTGCTTTCTGCTGCGTGGGACAGATTATTACTTTAATTACAGAAACTTAAGTGTTCATCCAACAGTCTCTCTAGAATGAGAGTAGCAGATGGAAAGGCTGAACATGGCTTATTGTTTCTAGGGACCAGGATTCTTGGTGGAAAGGGACCCTGGAGCAGGATGAGCATGCTATATAAGCCTTACCAAATCAATACTAAACTGTTAATGTTACCCCCCTCTCCCAGCCCACCACCATGTTCATTGTCTATAACTTCATGGACTGGATTTAGGTCTAGTTCCATCACTTGCCTTCCAAGTGAGAACTAGTAAGCCATGAAGTCTCTCTGTGCTGTGGTTTCCTCAGGTATAAAATATAAAATATAGATGATTTTGTTACCTTCCACTTAGGATTGCTAAGTAAGTTTCATGAGAGAATAATAGAGAACATACTTGGAAAAAAACCCAGACTTATTATTAATGTTCAATTAATGCTATTAATTAAAGAACACAATTATTTTTCTTATTATTCATTTGATGCATATGAATGGAGAATTGAATTTGTGCCTCATCCTTTGGTAGATCTGAGTCAGGGGCTTTGTCCTCAAGGCAAGGATAAAGATAATATGAGAAGACACAGGAAGAAGATAGTCAGTAGATAGTAACTGCGGAGGTAGGGAGAAAGGATCAAGCAGGGAAAAGTAACAAATTGCTTCTGAAGCAAGGCTGGTATCCTGTGTGTATATCCTCAGGGTCTAAGACAATCACTTTCAAGTCCTTGGTAAGAAGTTAGTGGCATGAAGATTCCAAATGTATTTTAAAAAATAATTATGTAGGCATAATTTGCTAAATTTATTACATTGTGGGAAAAAAGTTCCACTTTCCATCATGTCCCATTGCCTGGAAGTCAGATCTAACACAGATTTGTGAAGAAAGTTGGCCCAAGAAATCATAGAACATATTTTCTGAGTCTTCTAGTACAGTACTGTCTGACAGTAAGATAATTTGAACCATGTATGCAATTTCAAATGTTCTGCTAATCACTTAAAACCAAAAGGAAAAAGAATCAGGTTCAAAACAATTTGCTAAAATATTTTATTTAACCAACACATTAAAATATTATCAACATCACATCATCAATGTAAAATTATCGAGACTAGCATACATTTTGGAATGTCTCTGAAATCCACTGTGCACATTTTACACTTCCATTTCAATCCATACTAACTACAATTTAACTATGACTTGGGCTGCCACATACAGACAGTGCAAATCTAAGAGGTTTCATGTGTGATTACAGAGGAAAGGAAAAACATATACTCAAAGACATTTTGTTTTAGAAAATAAATTCAAGTCTCCTGGAAGATGTATGTCACACACGGTTCTCTGCTAACAGAACACAACATGATTTTTTAAGCAGTTCTCTCCCCAACTCTTGAAAAATAAGGGCAAACACAAATCCAGACTGAGGACTTGTCTGACATGATGATTAATTAAGACATATGGGTGAGGATAAAGCAAGATTTCCTCCTATAATCAGTCTTTCCCTGACCTTCATTAAGGACAAATAACATCTTAATGGATGAAGCCTTCACCTTTAATAAGCTTTTACTCTGTTATTTCCTATGGAACCATTCATTAGATTAACAAAACAATGGTTGCAAGTTAATGACAGACTGTGGTCAAAATCCCAGGGAGAGCCATGTCACCATTAGCACCTCAAGGCAAAATGTCACTTTGGGCCATCTCCTTCAATCCAGTCAAGAAGACTTCAACCCATAATTGTATTCAGAGGGTTCAAGCGCTTAATTGATTGCAGATGGGGTGAACCTAGTGATCTGGGTTCTGCCTCAGCCAAAGACGTATGAAAACATAAATGGAAGCTGATATGGGTAGAGATGGGGCATATACACTTTCTGCTTCCAAATGATATTCTGAGTCATTGGGGACTACTTTCAGGAGTCTTTTTTTTTTTAACTGTTTAAACACATTTGCAAAAATTTGGAATGATTTTAGATTTATAGAAAAGTTGCAAAGATAGAACAAATTCCCATGCATATTTCATTTGTTACATTTGTCAAAACTAAAGAAATCAACATTAGTAAAATTTCCTATTTACTAAATTCCAGATTTAATGTTGGCTTCCATTTTTTTCCAATTGTAACTTTGAGTATCACTACAAAAAATTACATAAAAATATCAAAGCACCTATTGATTTTAATTTCAAAAATTGAGTGCTCTTACCTTGTAATGGAGGAGACATAGGGAAGAAAGCTGCAAGAGACGAAGTCATGGTATCAGATGTGATAGTTAATCTTCAGTGTCAACTTGATTTGATTTGGAATTACATAGAAAACACACTTCTGGATTTGTCTGTAAGGGTGTTTCCAGAGTGGTTTCACTGAGTAAGACCAAAACTGAATGTGAACGTGCCCATTCCATGGGCTAGAGTCATGAACTGAACATAAAGAATAAAATGAGCTGAGCACCAGCATTCATCTTTCTGCTTCCCAACTATAGATACAAGGTGACCAGCTGCCTCACACTCCTGCTGCCATGACTTCCCCACCATGATGGAACATAGCCTCTCAAACTGCAAGTCCCAGTACACCTTCCCTTAGGCTGCTTTTCTCAGGTATTCTGTCATAGCAAACAGAAAAGGATCTGATGTGCTGACCCAGGAACTTGCTTTCCCAGTTTGGACACATGGGTGTACTTTTATTGTTCAGATGCAGGTCAATGGGTACCTCTTCTGCAAAACATCCCTGATTTTATACCAGTTGTGCTTACAATGGACAACCAAATCTTAGAACACTTTCTGCATACTGCATATATACCTAGACACTTCAAGATATCCAAATGCTAACTGAACAACAGTAAGGGACCAAAGTGTTTTCAAGGAGCAATTATTACTGTTTCCCCTCCTATTCCCTGCCATCTCTCAACCCAGAAAGCACCTCTAATTTGTTTTCTTCATGAAGAGTGTGTGTGTTGGATCCTTTTCTTTTTGAGTTATTGGAAGGAAGCTATGTCTCTTCAAAGACATTCAGTTTAGGACTCATCAGAGACTGCATATCTTAGCACATTTAGGTAAAGTATTCTTATTTTTTAAATGAGTTCAGCAGAAATGAGCTTTACTGACATTACTTCTAAATTTTAAAAATATCATTTGAGCAACTTCCATGTATTTGACCCTGTGCTTGTTTCCCTCTGAGGGCCACTCTTCTTGAAACACTGATAATCAGAGTGTATCTGTCACTCTCTAAGTTCCTGGGTGATAGGGACTCTAAGAACTAGGTTGTACTTAGTCTTTCTCATGCTTAGAACCTCAAGGCTTGAAACAATCCTGTCTACCTAGTTGGTATTCAATAAATGTGAGAAAAATAATGGAGAAATAACTAACGAATACATAGGTGGTTAGATGAATGCTAAATGTGTTAGCTTCACATTACTGTAAGAAACACCTGAGAAAGTTAATTTACAAAGATAAAATGTATAGTTAGCTCATAGAATTCATAGCTTATGAATTCCCATCTGTGATCTATTGGCCCCATTGTTTGGAGCCTGAGGCAAAGTAGTATATCATGGTGGGAGAGCATAGTAGAGAAAAACCGTGGATGTCAGAAGCCTGGAGGAAAGGGCCAGAGTCCCACTGCAGAAGCATACCCAAATGACTCCACTTTAATGTTCCACCACTTCCCAGCCACAGAAGGCTGTTCTTAGTCACTGTCATGAGGAGGTTGTATTTTAGAAAAAAGCACAGAAGAACCCACAAGTGATTACAATGCATGGTGGAAGGAGGAAATAAGCTGTTTGAACATACTGAAGAATGTGATGTGCAGGTTCTAAGAAATTGAGAGCTTTAATGCCTTAGAAAATAGGAAGAGGTAAGTGGCTCTTGAGATTGTCTGGGAAGGATGGATAAGATCAGGATTGGGGTGTGAAATGAGGAAGGACATTGCAGCTTGAGAGAACAGTGTGGATCAGTAAAGAGAGGTGGAAAATCAGGACCACTCTGAAGGGTTAGTTTGGGTGGTTCACACGGTCTATGGAAGTGAGTAGGGGAAACGGACAAGATGTCCACACTGGCAGGATACATGTCTTTCAACGGCTTTGTCTGATAATTGGAAATGATAATAGACACAGATAAATCCCAGTAAGAAAGCAGTTTAAGATAGGTGTAGACTTTTTCAAGCACATCTTCTAAAAACTTAATAGATCCAGGAAAAGATTAGAAGTGCAGGAAAGAAAAAAAAAGAATGTATGATAATAGGATGATATAATTTGCCATTCTTTTCCATGATGAGAAATCAGAATTTTCCTGTTTGTTATATATGTGTTATGATTAAATCATTATTATCTGTCCAGTCAATAAACTGTTTTAAGAAACCATCAAAGAAGTTTTGTGTAATAAATGAGAGAAAATAACAGTGCTCATGGGCCTAACACTCTGAAAAGTATTTATTTTTAAATGCTGTGTGTGCATGCGTGCATGCGTGTGTGTGTGTGTGTGTGTGTGTGTGTGTGTGTGTATGTGTATCTACATGTGTTGAATCTCCTGGAGCTGGAGTTACAGGTGGCTGTGAGCTGCCTGATGTGGGTGCTGGGATTCAAACATAGGTCCTCTGCAAGAGCAGCAAATGCTCTTAACCACTGAGCCATCTCTCGCCAATCCCTAACACCACGTTACATGAAAAGTTATATGACCAAGATGTCCTGAGAGTTCTGAATGGAGGCTGGGACTGCCCCTTTCCGGGGTTAAGAAGTGAAAAATCTGTTTAGAATCACACTAGGTACTATTCTGAGAGGCCAATGGATAAAATATGAGCATCTCACGGGGGTAAAGCATGCTTAGTTACAGCAAGGCTCTTGAGCACCACATTTATGATTTCTAGCCCAAGACACAACATTATGGGAACAAGCATCTCTGAAACTCTTTCAGGAGAGGACACGCTGAGCCACTGGGCTGGGAGGTTCCTGTTTATTTTCATTCACAGGGGCTATCTGCCACTCTAGCTGGGTGCCTCAGTGGCTTTGTGAGCAGTGACGCCCTCCATTTCCAAGGTCTGGCTTGCTGAGTGCAAGGCCAGAGGTTCTCATTGCAATAATTTCCGCCTGGTCTGTGTTTGCACATCTGCGGTGGCCTCCTGAATTGAGTTTCAGCCAGACCTAGGCAGCAAACCCATCCCCTGCCTCTTTATTTTCAGTGTCACACCATTAAAGGAAATGAGATTATGGCACAAATCATCACTCACGTGACGTTACCATAGAAGGTTAGCAAGATATTGCAGAGATAATTCCATAGCTGCCGTGGCCCCTGACAATAATTACAATGTGACCACAGGGGATCACCTTCTAATAGGCTTTTGTTCACTCAATTCAGGGTCTGTTGTGTGCTCCAGTTTGGATAATTAAAGTTGTGTCTTGAAAGCCACATGTGGTAGTTTATAATTATGTAGTCCAGAGGAAGAGGACACAGAGGTGACTGATGCCTGAGCTGGAGTGAAGAATGGAGGTCCCTGGTGATGAGTAAGAAAGAAACAGTCGCTTCAGTCCCCTCAAAGGGGGACAGAGAGCTGATGTTCACTCCACAGTGACAACTGCTTTATTTATTTTAAAATGAAAATGACTAATTACAGTCTTTCCTGGTCCAATCCCTCCCCCTCCACAGGGACTGTTTCTAACCCTGTCCCGTGGTCTCCAGTGGAAGAATAGTAACTGACCTGAGTGAGGAAGGAACCAGAAATGGCTTATTTAAACCCTGTAATGGTTTGATTATTTAATCATTTGCATGTTGAGTGATTTGCATAAAAGCAGGAAAAGGCCTCTGTTGGAATTTGGGCTGTATCTCCCCCTTTTTCCTCACTGGAGAAAAGATCCTGAACTTGGCCTCATTTAGGCTCTTGAATTTTAGGGAAATGTGGACCTTGGAAAACTTGGATTTGTTATTTCAGGGACATGATATTTGAAAAGAAAATAAGTCCAAAGACTGTGTTCCAATGGACCATTTTTTCCCCACGTATGCACCCGAGAAAAGCCAGTCTTCTGAGCAGGTGTAGGCAGAAGGCTTTCTTTGGTGGTGGAGGCCTGCTTGTTTGTCTTTTCAACATTTCTAAATAGCCCCAGATTGTCTAAGTACTCTGTGTTTTCTTTAAGGGACAGTATTTCATCATTTTCTTTAAAAATTGGAAAAGTTAGCATAGTACATCTCTTATTTTAAATCTTTAGAATGCTTAGAAGATTCTTGGAATATACTTCTAAAGAGCTTTGAATTTCTGATCCTTAAAAGTAGAATTATGCTTTCTTCTTACATAAGATGTTTTTCCTCCAAATTTTTGCCAGGTAGAGAACAAACCCCTTCCTTCTTTTCAACACTGGTCTCTTTTGAAGCACAGCAAATTTATTCTTTGCCCAATGTGGGAACAACAATTGATATTCAAAATGCTGCCCTTTCCTAGGGCTTTGCCTTCATGAAAATGAAACATATTTCTCACGGAGCACCATATGGTGTTTGTGAAGAGTGGACACGCAGATGCTTCCTAATTAAAGCATTAAAGTTTGTCATGAGAAATGGCAGCCGCAGATGACTTTGGCTGGGTGCGTGCCTGGGAGGAGGTGGCTGGGAAGGGATCCCAGAGAGTGGATGCAGCAGTGGTAGGCTGACGCCCAAGCTCCGCAAACACAGGCTCTGATTGGTCCTCAGGGAGCTGATAATGGCAAGAGGCAGTTAATTTGAAGATAATTGAGAGATCTCTTTCCTGACTTCACACAATAAAACAAGGCACAGGGCCTCAGCTGGCACTTGCACTCTGGCAGGGAGGAAAGGGCTCAAACTGGCCCACTAAAGCTGCTTCTTTCTCGCTTCTCACACAAAGCTGGGAAGCTGTTTTCTGGGGCTCCCCAGCTCTCACACTCCCAGTCCCTGACATGCACCCATGTTTATTGTTTCCACACATAGGTCATAAATAAGAGTTTCCAAAGACAGGCTGTGGGAGAACCAGGGTGATCAACTTTGGGAAACAAGGGCTGTGCTTCTCCAAACACCGCCAGACACTGGGCAACATCACAAATGGTGCCTTTCTGTGAGAAGGTGAACAGTATTTTCTTCTCTCTCTCTCTCTCTCTCTCTCTCTCTCTCTCTCTCTCTCTCTCCTCTCCCACATACCTTGGCACAGGAGTAATCTTTTAAAAATATTTTATTTATTATTTATTACATTTTGTTTTATATGTATGAATGTATTGCCTGCATGTAAGTGCACCCCAGTTGTACAATGCCCATGGAGGTCAGAAGAGGGTGTCTATCCCCTGTAACTGTAATTAAGGATAGTTGTTAATCAACACGTGGGTGCTATGACAGAACCCAGGTTCTCTGCAAGAGTAGCCAGTGCTCTGAACTGCTGAGCCATCTCTCTAGCCCCACAGGAGAGTAATCTTAAGTCTTCGCAATTGCCCCAGCAAGTCACACTGTAGAAGTGACTAACAAGAAAGGAACTTCTGTTTGTGAAGGCGCTCCTCCCTCTGTGTTGCCCCTCCCCAGCTCATTTACTCTCTTCTAGGTCAGCTTGCTCACAAATTCTAAGTCAAGAAGGTGGTAAAATAATCTGATTTCCCTTTTACACACAGACACATGAAGAGTTACAGGAACTGAGGATTACGTAAGTGTGAAAAAGAATGCTGTTTTCCCTCTCCAGGACTGGGAGGCTTACCGGGGACAAGCTCTTGGTTATAGCTGAGCTATGATAAGGAATGTTCCAAAGTGAAAAGAGTCAGACTCACCAATTCATTTCTCATCTGTGAGCCCTGGGAAACAGCATTGAGGAAGTGGGCCCAGAGGCAGAGTGCCAGGCACAATGCAGAGTGAGACGGCATAAGGCCCGTGACACAGGGTGGCTTGGAGTCACAGAGGTAGCTGGAACCCTGGGGATGCTGATTTGATTTTAAAATATTCTTTGAAGTGAAATATATATTTTCTATTATTCTGATAGGTTGGGTCAAGTTAGTTTTCCTCCCCTGATCAGGGTGACTGTCGTGGCCTCTGTGCAAAAGATCTATCTTCAGGCTTGTTTCCTTGGAGTGCCATGGGGAGGACCATTTTAACTGGTAAATTTACAAACACAGAATCTGAGAACAATGAGAAACAATTAGATGTAAATATGCATTAAAATAAAGGTCTGATTCAAGGCTAGATGGTGTGCTGGATAGCTTTAGTGTCAACTTGACACACCTGGGTTGAGGGAGACTCAATTGGGGAATTACCTCCATAGGACTGGCCTGTGGCCATGTCTGTGAGGCATCTTCTTGATTGTTGAGTGATGTGGGAGGGCCCAGCCCACTGTGGGTGATACCTCCCCTGGGCAGGTGGGCCTGTGTTGCATAAGAAAGCAGGCTGATCAGGGGCCAGGGGAGCAAGCCAGTAAGCAGTGGCTGTACTCCAGCTCCTGCTGCCAGCTTCCCGCCCTGAGTTCCTACCTTGGGCTCCCTCATGAACTGTGACCTGAGAGATGTAAGATAAAATAAACCCTTTCCTCCCCAAGTTGGTATTGGTCAGAGTATTTTGTCATAGCAATGGAGAAACAAACTAGGACAGATGGTAAGCAGTGTTTTAACTTGCTTCACAATCCTCACTTTCTCTTTTTCTCCATGATGTATATATATACATATATACATGTATTTGTGGGTTACATACAATTGTATACCTATGTATTTGCATTATGCATAGAAACAACAAACTACCTATGGTGGTTTGAATGAGAATGTCCCCCACAGGCTTCAAGTATTTGGACATTTTTTCCCCAGTTGGTATTGCTGTTTTGGGAAGTCTTCAACGGTGTGGCCATGCCAGAGGAAGCACGTCACTGGGGCCAGACTTACAGAGTTCTTAAGCCTTGCCAGCTCTCCAGTCACTCTCTCCTTCCTGTGCCTGCTTGAAGAAGTGAGAGCTTAGCTTCTGCTCCTACTCCAGCCACTGCTGCTGCCTCCCTGTCATGATGGACTCTTGACCCTTTGAAACCCTAAGCTAAATAAACTCTTCCTTTTATAATTTCCCTTGGCCACTGTGTTTCTATCACAGCATCAGAAAAGTGACTAAGACACTATCTCTGTGGAGGCCAGCTACAGTATGGATGACAAAGACCTTACTGTTTTAAAGCTCAAGTGATTGTCAGCTTATGGAGCTGAATTATAAACAGATGAAGTGGCTGGACTTGGACAGCAATCAGATGCACTCTAAAATGAGACACCCCTCAAATTCAGGATTTCCCCCTTTATCTCAACTATAAATATTGGGGTTATTTCCATTTAAATTTCCAAAAAATTATAGGATATCAGATAGAAAAGGAAGAATCTTGACTTAGATTTTTAAGAATTGATAGTTCAAACTGTATTAGTTTAGTCAGTTTTCTTCCCTGCTGCAGTGCTAAAATACCCTAATAAAACAACACGAGGGAGCACAGATTGCTTTAGTTCACAATTCCAGGTTACAGGCTATCACAGGGATGCCAAGGCAGTAGGAACGTGAAGCCCGAGTCACTGCAGGCAGCGTGGAGCAGCACAGAGCAGTGAGTTCACGCGTTCATGCCAGTGCACACCCACTTTCTCAATGCTTACACTATCTAGGACCTCTAGCTCAAAGAATAGCGCTATCCACATAGCCATCTTCTCATTAATCAAGATAATCTCTCACAGGCATGCCCATGGCTCAATGTAGTCTAGACAATCCCTCCCTTCCCAAGTGATTCTAGATTGTGTAAGGTTCACAATGAAAACTAACCATGGCAAATGATTTAGGACTGCCAAGTTCCCCTTACTATTTCCCCGGATGCCCCTCGGAAGCAACAAAGCATGTCCTACATGTGCCTAGTTGTCTTCACCTGGAAGACCATCTTTGAAGTTCTGAAATTCTGCCACTGGGCATTGCTGTAGCTCTAGTGACCTTACCCTCTGGCACCAATCTCCACTGGATGTTCTCGAAGTTGTACCAACCTGTATGGCTATTTCTCTTCAAAGAGCCTATGGATGCACCCAAGGGATGGGCCTGGGGGAAGATTTGAGTGGCTCCCATGATTTTGAACTCAGGCTCATTCAAATTTTCTCTGGGGGTTTGTTACTAGGTAAGTTGGTCACTGTCATGAGCTGACTATGTCAGAAACATAGACAAATACATTGCGTCTTTCCATAATGTCAGAAGTTTTGAATAACAATAAATTCACAAGGCACAGCAATTTTCTTGGAAGCAATTTGTCACATAGCCTTAATTTCCTTGATAGGCAGCCATGGCAAATGCAGGTTCTTATTACAAAGTTAACTACTATTAAATTTCAGATTGCACATTACATATCACACAGTATATATTATACATAATATATTCTGTAACATATATGTAATATATATGATATCATATATTCTGTTATATATAATATACATATTATCTATATGTATGTATATGGATGGCCACAATGCACAAAGGGTTGGCAAGGCTACAGCAAAGTTTAAGCAGTTTAGGAGATGGAAGTAGGAGAATCAGAAGTTCAAAGTCATCCTCTGCTGCATAGTGAGTTCCAGGCCAGGCTGAAATACAAGAGACCTTGTCTCAAAACAAACAAGCAAACAAAAACACATAAAAGCCCAAGAAGCTTAACTGAGAGACAGAGGCAGGAAGGGATAGGGATATAAAAAACATCTGGAGGTCTACTGGAGAGGCTGCTGATGAGTCAAGTAATAGAGTCACACATTTGAGCCAAACCACAGAGTCAAATTGAGCTGCAGAGTGAGATACATGACTGTGGAAGCCATAGAAGTGAAGGGCAGGACCGGGTTCAGATGGATGAACAGGTGGATGGATGGCTAGCAATGCAAGCAGGCCACACCAGCAGTGCTGACCAAACTGAGCTGAAGTCCCTGGGAGCTCTCTGCCTGCCCATCTCTTCACACACATACACACAAGTTGGTGGACAGATGATAGGCAGGTGAGGCCATCATCATCACAGCATTAGGTGGTCTCCTTTTTATGGAGTTCAGGTGAGCGTGTTACACCCATTCCTCAGTGCGGTATGTCTGATAAGTTCTCAGGCTTAGTTTTAATATGAGTATGTGCTTATTTGGTCCTAATCCTAAATTACCTCACTGAATTTATAGGGTGGCATCCTTTTAACTTGTAGGAATAAGTTATTTCTCAGTTTGTGCCCTGTGGATAGTGCTAGGCAAATGATGGTGTTTACATGTGCAACAAGTTATAGAGCCATCCTGCCTCTGTATTTGCTCTCAAAATGGAGTCAAAAGATTCCCATACAATACAGTCTTCTGAGACAAATCACACCCTGGAAAACCACAGTTTTATACAATATAGAGTAACGTAGAGCAGGGACTGGCATGATATGCACAACCATTTCTGATTTCTGTGTCCCTGAGAGACATTTGTTAAGACTCAAGAAAGGTCCTTAGGACTCACCTTCCAAATATGCCTCATCAGGCAAGCAAACAAATACACATGTGGGCTGTCCACTAGGCTGCTGGACATGTTCAGTCATCCCTGAAACTTAGTTGTGGCCACTTTCCACATGGAAGCCAATCTCTTAATGTATAGAAGTGTTCTATATATGTTTAACACCAGATATTCCTGAATTTTGTGATCTGACTGACCTTTAAAATTGTTTTGTGTAGGGGCTGGAGAGATGGCTCTGCAGTTAAGAGCACTGGCTATTTTTGCAGAAGACCCGGGTTAGAATCCCAACACCCACATGACAGCTAACAACTGTCCAAAACTCCAGTTCCAGGGGATCCAACAGCCTCTTCTGTCCTCCGCGGGCATTGCACGACACGGGTGCACTTACCCGCATGCAGGTATAACACTCATACACATAAAACAAAAATAATAAATAAGATGTTTTTAAAAATTCTCTTGTGTAGTTTCTATCATGCATTATTTTATGATGAGGAAAACGTGTTAAATATATTGGCCACCTATCTTTGAAGAATGCTGTAAAAGATTAAATAAATACAAGTATAAGTTTTCACTCTCTTTACAATGAAAAGAGACTTTTATTTTTACTTGGTTTTGAGAGGGTATTTAGAAACACATTTTCCTACTATTATTGGAATGTACAGAAAAAGATGGAAGAGCCACCAAATAGTAAACACATCTATAAATATCAACAGGCCTTTCTATAGATCAGCAATAGCTAGCTCCAAAGCAAAGTGAAAGTGTCTCTGCACGATAGAAGTAAAAGCCATAAAATAGCTAACAGCAAGAAAAGTGTGAGACCTCTGGCAATAAGGGCATAAAACTTTATTGAAGGATATAAAATAAAAATTCAGTATCCCAAGTCACATAACTAGACACCCATGTGGCAATAGTGCTTACCATAAATATGTTATATAGTTATTTGCAAATTGACTTGTAGTACTACAACAGGAATGATTAACAACCTAGTGAGGTTTGGGGGAAGAAACTGGAAAAAAATAATTTTTTTTATGATCTGCAGTTACAAGAACAACTAAGCCAGTGCTGACAATAAAGAACATTTCTGGCGGGCTCCTGCCAAGATAAAGGGTTGCCATGGTTGCTGGTTCCCTCTCCAAGTATCAGCTCAGAAGAGGAAAGCACAGATTTCTGGAAACAACCAGTCAACCAATCACAAATAAACAAAAAGTGAGAACCCCTAGGGGGACTGAAATCGTTCTCTTTCCCTGTTTGTGTGTGTATGTGTATGCGTATATGTGTGTGTGGGGGGGTATGTGTATGTTTGTGTGTGTGCATATGTGTGTGGGGGCGTGTGTGGTGTGTGTGTGTACATGTGTATGCACAAGTGCATTGGCTGTGAACGGCTAAGGAAAGTGGTAACGGCTGCAGGTCAGAGGCTGGACACATGGCAGCATGTGGCAGTCACAGAGGATGGATGCTTTCCAGTACAGCTTTCTGTCACTCTTACCTGCCCCAAGGGCCATGTAAACGGGCTTGATAGCTCAGGCTCTGATGTATTGGGAATTTCTGGGCAGAAAAACCCTATGGGGAATGGCAGCTAATGAAAAGGCATCCATTCTTCTCTCCTTTTTATAAACCTCCACATTTGGTGAATTTTCATTAAAAACGTGGTGGTGCACGCCTTTAATCCCAGCACTCGGGAGGAAGATGCAGGCAGATCTCTGTGAGTTCAAGGCCAGCCAGGTCTACATAGTGAGTTCCAGGCCAGCTGGGGCTACAGGGAGACCCTGTCTCAAAAAAAAAAAGACTGAAAAAAAAAATGCCTTCTCACAATGTTACTTCTTTTTAAAAGTCAAAAGGGACCCAGGCACAGTAAAAATCAAGTAGAAAGAACTTAAAAATATACTGATCGGGGCAACTGGATAAAAGCAATACTAGGTAAGAATTCAACCCAAAACAGAGAAAAAGATAACAAACACTCGAATAAGCAAGAAGTTTGAATACAGAAGTGAATAAAATCGTACCTGCAACTATTCTCACACACCTGCAAATGAGAAAGAGAGGCGAGCTAAGGCCAAGGTTAGTACTTTCCAACATCCCAAGTATATATCCATACATATACTATATATATCTGTATATATGGATATCTTAGTATACATACACTATATATACCTGTATATATGGATATCTTAGTATACATACACTATATATATCTGTATATATGGATGTCTTAGTATACATACACTATATATATATCTGTATATATGGATATCTTAGTATGCATACACTATATATACCTGTATATATGGATATCTTAGTATACATACACTATATATATCTGTTTTGG